>NW_027526715.1:0-113316 GCF_052857255.1 Amblyomma americanum | reverse complement strand
GTTTCGCTGTATTAAGCAAGAATACGTGCTTTTCGCGCAGTTACAAGAGAAAAAGTTTTGACGCGTGTCACAGGGACTCTTGTAAAACCGATGTGTTCAGATCTAGCTCGTTTTGGTGTAAAACAGCTTGTTTCGTTGTATTAAGCACGAATACATGCTTTTCGCGCAGTTATAAGAGAAAACGTTTAGACGCGTATCAGAGGAACACTTGTAAAACCGATGTGTTGTGATTTAGCTCGTTTCGGTCTAAAACAGCTTGTTTCGTTGTATTAAGCAAGAATACATGCTTTTCGCGCAGTTATAAGAAAAAAGTTTTGACGCGTATCAGAGGAACACTTGTAAAACCGATGTGTTGTGATTTAGCTCGTTTCGGTCTAAAACAGCTTGTTTCGCTGTATTAAGCAAGAATACATGCTTTTCGCGCAGTTATAAGAGAAAAAGTTTTGACGCGTGTCACAGGGACACTTGTGAAACAGATGTGCTCAGATTTACCTCGTTTCGGTCTAAAACAGCTTGTTTCGTTGAACTAAGCACGAATACATGCTTTTCGCGCATTTATAAGAGAAAAAAGTTTTGACGCGTATCAGAGGAACACTTGTAAAACCGATGTGTTGTGATTTAGCTCGTTTCGGTCTAAAACAGCTTATTTCGCTGTATTAAGCAAGAATACATGCTTTTCGCGCAGTTGTAAGAGAAAAAGTTTTGACGCGTGTCACAGGGACACTTGTAAAACCGATGTGTTCAGATTTACCTCGTTTCGGTCTAAAACAGCTTGTTTCGATGAACTAAGCACGAATACATGCTTTTCGCGCAGTTATAAGAGAAAAAAGTTTTGACGCGTGTCAGAGGAACACTTGTAAAACCGATGTGTTGTCATTTAGCTCGTTTCGGTCTAAAACAGCTTGTTTCGCTGTATTAAGCAAGAATACATGCTTTTCGCGCAGTTATAAGAGAAAAAGTTTTGACGCGTGTCACAGGGACACTTGTAAAACCGATGTGTTCAGATTTACCTCGTTTCGGTCTAAAACAGCTTGTTTCGTTGAACTAAGCACGAATACATGCTTTTCGCGCAGTTATAAGAGAAAAAAGTTTTGACGCGTGTCAGAGGAACACTTGTAAAACCGATGTGTTGCTGTTTAGCTCGTTTCGGTCTAAAACAGCTTGTTTCGCTGTATTAAGCAAGAATACATGCTTTTCGCGCAGTTATAAAAGAAAAAGTTTTGACGCGTGTCACAGGGACACTTGTAAAACCGATGTGTTCAGATTTACCTCGTTTCGGTCTAAAACAGCTTGTTTCGTTGAACTAAGCACGAATACATGCTTTTCGCGCAGTTATAAGAGAAAAACGTTTTGACGCGTGTCAGAGGAACGCTTGTAAAACCGATGTGTTGCGATTTAGCTCGTTTCGGTCTAAAACAGCTTGTTTCGCTGTAATAAGCACGAATACATGCTTTTCGCGCAGTTATAAGAGAAAAAGTTTTGACGCGTATCAGAGGAACACTTGTAAAACCGATGTGTTCAGATTTAGCTCGTTTCGGTCTAAAACAGCTTGTTTCGCTGTATTAAGCAGGAATACATGCTTTTCGCGCAGTTATAAGAGAAAAAGTTTAAAGGCATGTCAAAGGGACACTTGTAAAACCGATGTGTTGTGATTTAGCTCGTTTCGGTCTAAAACAGCTTGTTTCGTTGTATTAAGCAAGAATACATGCTTTTCGCGCAGTTATAAGAGAAAAAGTTTTGACGCGTATCAGAATAACACTTGTAAAACCGATGTGTTGCGATTTAGCTCGTTTTGGTCTAAAACAGCTTGTTTCGCTGTATTAAGCAAGAATACATGCTTTTCGCGCCTTTATAAGAGAAAAAGTTTTGACGCGTATCAGAGGAACACTTGTAAAACCGATGTGTTGTGATTTAGCTCGTTTCGGTCTAAAACAGCTTGTTTCGCTGTATTAAGCAAGAATACATGCTTTTCGCGCAGTTATAAAAGAAAAAGTTTTGACGCGTGTCACAGGGACACTTGTAAAACCGATGTGTTCAGATTTACCTCGTTTCGGTCTAAAACAGCTTGTTTCGTTGAACTAAGCACGAATACATGCTTTTCGCGCAGTTATAAGAGAAAAACGTTTTGACGCGTGTCAGAGGAACGCTTGTAAAACCGATGTGTTGCGATTTAGCTCGTTTCGGTCTAAAACAGCTTGTTTCGCTGTAATAAGCACGAATACATGCTTTTCGCGCAGTTATAAGAGAAAAAGTTTTGACGCGTATCAGAGGAACACTTGTAAAACCGATGTGTTCAGATTTAGCTCGTTTCGGTCTAAAACAGCTTGTTTCGCTGTATTAAGCAGGAATACATGCTTTTCGCGCAGTTATAAGAGAAAAAGTTTTAAAGGCATGTCAAAGGGACACTTGTAAAACCGATGTGTTGTGATTTAGCTCGTTTCGGTCTAAAACAGCTTGTTTCGTTGTATTAAGCAAGAATACATGCTTTTCGCGCAGTTATAAGAGAAAAAGTTTTGACGCGTATCAGAATAACACTTGTAAAACCGATGTGTTGCGATTTAGCTCGTTTTGGTCTAAAACAGCTTGTTTCGCTGTATTAAGCAAGAATACATGCTTTTCGCGCCTTTATAAGAGAAAAAGTTTTGACGCGTATCAGAGGAACACTTGTAAAACCGATGTGTTGTGATTTAGCTCGTTTCGGTCTAAAACAGCTTGTTTCGCTGTATTAAGCAAGAATACATGTTTTTCGCGAAGTTATAAGAGAAAAAGTTTTGACGCGTGTCACAGGGACACTTGTAAAACCGATGTGTTCAGATTTACCTCGTTTCGGTCTAAAACAGCTTGTTTCGTTGAACTAAGCACGAATACATGCTTTTCGCGCAGTTATAAGAGAAAAAAGTTTTGACGCGTGTCAGAGGAACACTTGTAAAACCGATGTGTTGCGATTTAGCTCGTTTCGGTCTAAAACAGCTTGTTTCGCTGTATTAAGCAAGAATACATGCTTTTCGCGCAGTTATAAGAGAAAAAGTTTTGACGCGTGTCACAGGGACACTTGTAAAACCGATGTGTTGTGATTTAGCTCGTTTCGGTCTAAAACAGCTTGTTTCCTTGTATTAAGCAAGAATACATGCTTTTCGCGCAGTTATAAGAGAAAAAGTTTTGACGCGTATCAGAATAACACTTGTAAAACCGATGTGTTGTGATTTAGCTCGTTTCGGTCTAAAACAGCTTGTTTCGCTTATTAAGCAAGAATACATGCTTTTCGCGCAGTTATAAGAGAAAAAGTTTTGACGCGTGTCACAGGGACACTTGTAAAACCGATGTGTTGTGATTTAGCTCGTTTCGGTCTAAAACAGCTTGTTTCGCTGTATTAAGCAAGAATGCGTGCTTTTCGCGCAGTTATAAGAGAAAAAGTTTTGACGCGTGTCACAGGGACACTTGTGAAACCGATGTGCTCAGATTTACCTCGTCTCGGTCTAAAACAGCTTGTTTCGTTGAACTAAGCACGAATACATGCTTTTCGCGCAGTTATAAGAGAAAAAAGTTTTGACGCGTATCAGAGGAACACTTGTAAAACCGATGTGTTGCGATTTAGCTCGTTTCGGTCTAAAACAGCTTGTTTCGCTGTATTAAGCACGAATACATGCTTTTCGCGCAGTTATAAGAGAAAAAGTTTTGACGCGTATCAGAGGAACACTTGTAAAACCGATGTGTTGTGATTTAACTCGTTTCGATCTAAAACAGCTTGTTTCGGTGTATTAAGCAAGAATACATGCTTTTCGCACAGTTATAAGAGAAAAAGTTTTGACGCGTGTCACAGGGACACTTGTAAAACCGATGTGTTGTGATTTAGCTCGTTTCGGTCTAAAACAGCTTGTTTCGTTGTATTAAGCAAGAATACATGCTTTTCGCGCAGTTATAAGAGAAAAAGTTTTAAAGGCATGTCACAGGGACACTTGTAAAACCGATGTTTTCAGATTTGCCACGTTTCGGTCTAAAACAGCTTGTTTCGTTAGACTAAGCACGAATACATGCTTTTCGCGCAGTTATAAGAGAAAAAAGTTTTGACACGTATCAGAGGAACACTTGTAAAACCGATGTGTTGTGATTTAGCTCGTTTCGGTCTAAAACAGCTTGTTTCGTTGTATTAAGCAAGAATACATGCTTTTCGCGCCGTTATAAGAGAAAAAGTTTTGACGCGTGTCACAGGGACACTTGTAAAACCGATCTGTTCAGATTTACCTCGTTTCGGTCTAAAACAGCTTGTTTCGTTGTATTAAGCACGAATACATGCTTTTCGCGCAGTTATAAGACAAAAAGTTTAGACGCGTATCAGAGGAACACTTGTAAAACCGATGTGTTGTGATTTAACTCGTTTCGGTCTAAAACAGCTTGTTTCGCTGTATTAAGCAAGAATACATGCTTTTCGCGCAGTTATAAGAGAAAAGGTTGTGACGCGTGTCACAGGGACACTAGTAAAACCGATGTGTTGTGATTTAGCTCGTTTCGGTCTAAAACAGCTTGTTTCGTTGTATTAAGCAAGAATACATGCTTTTCGCGCAGTTATAAGAAAAAAAGTTTTGACGCGTGTCACAGGGACACTTGTAAAACCGATGTGTTGTGATTTAGCTCGTTTCGGTCTAAAACAGCTTGTTTCGCTGTATTAAGCAAGAATACGTGCTTTTCGCGCAGTTATAAGAGAAAAAGTTTTGACGCGTGTCACAGGGACACTTGTGAAACGGATGTGCTCAGATTTACCTCGTTTCGGTCTAAAACAGCTTGTTTCGTTGAACTAAGCACGAATACATGCTTTTCGCGCAGTTATAAGAGAAAAAAGTTTTGACGCGTATCAGAGGAACACTTGTAAAACCGATGTGTTGCGATTTAGCTCGTTTCGGTCTAAAACAGCTTGTTTCGCTGTATTAAGCAAGAATACGTGCTTTTCGCGCAGTTACAAGAGAAAAAGTTTTGACGCGTGTCACAGGGACACTTGTAAAACCGATGTGTTCAGATCTAGCTCGTTTTGGTGTAAAACAGCTTGTTTCGTTGTATTAAGCACGAATACATGCTTTTCGCGCAGTTATAAGAGAAAAAGTTTAGATGCGTATCAGAGGAACACTTGTAAAACCGATGTGTTGTGATTTAGCTCGTTTCGGTCTAAAACAGCTTGTTTCGTTGTATTAAGCAAGAATACATGCTTTTCGCGCAGTTATAAGAAAAAAAGTTTTGACGCGTGTCACAGGGACACTTGTAAAACCGATGTGTTCAGATTTAGCTCGTTTCGGTCTAAAACAGCTTGTTTCGCTGTATTAAGCAAGAATACATGCTTTTCGCGCAGTTAGAAGAGAAAAAGTTTTGACGCGTATCAGAGGAACACTTGTAAAACCGATGTGTTGTCATTTAGCTCGTTTCGGTCTAAAACAGCTTGTTTCGCTGTATTAAGCAAGAATACATGCTTTTCGCGCAGTTATAAGAGAAAAAGTTTTGACGCGTGTCACAGGGACACTTGTAAAACCGATGTGTTCAGATTTACCTCGTTTCGGTCTAAAACAGCTTGTTTCGTTGAACTAAGCACGAATACATGCTTTTCGCGCAGTTATAAGAGAAAAAAGTTTTGACGCGTGTCAGAAGAACACTTGTAAAACCGATGTGTTGCGGTTTAGCTCGTTTCGGTCTAAAACAGCTTGTTTCGCTGTATTAAGGAAGAATACATGCTTTTCGCGCAGTTATAAGAGAAAAAGTTTTGACGCGTGTCACAGGGACACTTGTAAAACCGATGTGTTGTGATTTAGCTCGTTTCGGTCTAAAACAGCTTGTTTCGTTGTATTAAGCAAGAATACATGCTTTTCGCGCAGTTATAAGAGAAAGAGTTTTGACGCGCATCAGAATAACACTTGTAAAACCGATGTGTTGTGATTTCGCTCGTTTCGGTCTAAAACAGCTTGTTTCGCTGTATTAAGCAAGAATACATGCTTTTCGCGCAGTTATAGGAGAAAAAGTTTTGACGCGTGTCACATGGACTCTTGTAAAACCGATGTGTTCAGATCTAGCTCGTTTTGGTGTAAAACAGCTTGTTTCGTTGTATTAAGCACGAATACATGCTTTTCGCGCAGTTATAAGAGAAAAAGTTTAGACGCGTATCAGAGGAACACTTGTAAAACCGATGTGTTGTGATTTAGCTCGTTTCGGTCTAAAACAGCTTGTTTCGTTGTATTAAGCAAGAATACATGCTTTTCGCGCAGTTATAAGAAAAAAAGTTTTGACGCGTGTCACAGGGACACTTGTAAAACTGATGTGTTCAGATTTAGCTCGTTTCGGTCTAAAACAGCTTGTTTCGCTGTATTAAGCAAGAATACATGCTTTTCGCGCAGTTATAAGAGAAAAAGATTTGACGCGTATAAGAGGAACACTTGTAAAACCGATGTGTTGTGATTTAGCTCGTTTCGGTCTAAAACAGCTTGTTTCGCTGTATTAAGCAAAAATACATGCTTTTCGCGCAGTTGTAAGAGAAAAAGTTTTGACGCGTGTCACAGGGACACTTGTAAAACCGATGTGTTCAGATTTACCTCGTTTCGGTCTAAAACAGCTTGTTTCGTTGAACTAAGCACGAATACATGCTTTTCGCGCAGTTACAAGAGAAAAAGTTTTGACGCGTGTCACAGGGACACTTGTAAAACCGATGTGTTCAGATCTAGCTTGTTTTGGTGTAAAACAGCTTGTTTCGTTGTATTAAGCACGAATACATGCTTTTCGCGCAGTTATAAGAGAAAAAGTTTAGACGCGTATCAGAGGAACACTTGTAAAACCGATGTGTTGTGATTTAGCTCGTTTCGGTCTAAAACAGCTTGTTTCGTTGTATTAAGCAAGAATACATGCTTTTCGCGCAGTTATAAGAAAAAAAGTTTTGACGCTTGTCACAGGGACACTTGTAAAACCGATGTGTTCAGATTTAGCTCGTTTCGGTCTAAAACAGCTTGTTTCGCTGTATTAAGCAAGAATACATGCTTTTCGCGCAGTAGTAAGAGAAAAAGTTTTGACGCGTATCAGAGGAACACTTGTAAAACCGATGTGTTGTGATTTAGCTCGTTTCGGTCTAAAACAGCTTGTTTCGCTGTATTAAGCAAGAATACATGCTTTTCGCGCAGTTGTAAGAGAAAAAGTTTTGACGCGTGTCACAGGGACACTTGTAAAACCGATGTGTTCAGATTTACCTCGTTTCGGTCTAAAACAGCTTGTTTCGTTGAACTAAGCACGAATACATGCTTTTCGCGCAGTTATAAGAGAAAAAAGTTTTGACGCGTGTCACAGGGACACTAGTAAAACCGATGTGTTCAGATTTAGCTCGTTTCGGTCTAAAACAGCTTGTTTCGCTGTATTAAGCACGAATACATGCTTTTCGCGCAGGTATAAGAGAAAACGTTTTGACGCGTGTCACAGGGACACTTGTAAAACCGATGTGTTCAGATTTAGCTCGTTTTGGTCTAAAACAGCTTGTTTCGTTGTATTAAGCAAGAATACATGCTTTTCGCGCAGTTATAAGAGAAAAAGTTTTGACGCGTATCAGAATAACACTTGTAAAACCGATGTGTTGTGATTTCGCTCGTTTCGGTCTAAAACAGCTTGTTTCGCTGTATTAAGCAAGAATACATGCTTTTCGCGCAGTTATAGGAGAAAAAATTTTGACGCGTGTCACAGGGACACTTGTAAAACCGATGTGTTGTGATTTAGCTCGTTTCGGTCTAAAACAGCTTGTTTCGCTGTATTAAGCAAGAATACGTGCTTTTCGCGCAGTTATAAGAGAAAAAGTTTTGACGCGTGTCACAGGGACACTTGTGAAACCGATGTGCTCAGATTTACCTCGTTTCGGTCTAAAACAGCTTGTTTCGTTGAACTAAGCACGAATACATGCTTTTCGCGCAGTTATAAGAGAAAAAAGTTTTGACGCGTGTCACAGGGACACTAGTAAAACCGATGTGTTCAGATTTAGCTCGTTTCGGTCTAAAACAGCTTGTTTCGCTGTATTAAGCACGAATACATGCTTTTCGCGCAGGTATAAGAGAAAACGTTTTGACGCGTGTCACAGGGACACTTGTAAAACCGATGTGTTCAGATTTAGCTCGTTTCGGTCTAAAACAGCTTGTTTCGCTGTATTAAGCAAGAATGCGTGCTTTTCGCGCAGTTATAAGAGAAAAAGTTTAGACGCGTATCAGAGGAACACTTGTAAAACCGATGTGTTGTGATTTAGCTCGTTTCGGTCTAAAACAGCTTGTTTCGTTGTATTAAGCAAGAATACATGCTTTTCGCGCAGTTATAAGAAAAAAAGTTTTGACGCGTGTCACAGGGACACTTGTAAAACCGATGTGTTCAGATTTAGCTCGTTTCGGTCTAAAACAGCTTGTTTTGCTGTATTAAGCAAGAATACATGCTTTTCGCGCAGTTATAAGAGAAAAAGTTTTGACGCGTATCAGAGGAACACTTGTAAAACCGATGTGTTGTGATTTAGCTCGTTTCGGTCTAAAACAGCTTGTTTCGCTGTATTAAGCAAGAATACATGCTTTTCGCGCAGTTATAAGAGAAAAAGTTTTGATGCGTGTCACAGGGACACTTGTGAAACATATGTGCTCAGATTTACCTCGTTTCGGTCTAAAACAGCTTGTTTCGTTGAACTAAGCACGAATACATGCTTTTCGCCCAGTTATAAGAGAAAAAAGTTTTGACGCGTGTCAGAGGAACACTTGTAAAACCGATGTGTTGCGATTTAGCTCGTTTCGGTCTAAAACAGCTTGTTTCGCTGTATTAAGCAAGAATACTTGCTTTTCGCGCAGTTATAAGAGAAAAAGTTTTGACGCGTGTCACAGGGACACTTGTAAAACCGATGTGTTGTGATTTAGCTCGTTTCGGTCTAAAACAGCTTGTTTCGCTGTATTAAGCAAGAATACGTGCTTTTCGCGCAGTTATAAGAGAAAAAGTTTTGACGCGTGTCACAGGGACACTTGTGAAACCGATGTGCTCAGATTTACCTCGTTCCGGTCTAAAACAACTTGTTTCGTTGAACTAAGCACGAATACATGCTTTTCGCGCAGTTATAAGAGAAAAAAGTTTTGACGCGTATCAGAGGAACACTTGTAAAACCGATGTGTTGCGATTTAGCTCGTTTTGGTCTAAAACAGCTTGTTTCGCTGTATTAAGCAAGAATACGTGCTTTTCGCGCAGTTACAAGAGAAAAAGTTTTGACGCGTGTCACATGGACTCTTGTAAAACCGATGTGTTCAGATCTAGCTCGTTTTGGTGTAAAACAGCTTGTTTCGTTGTATTAAGCACGAATACATGCTTTTCGCGCAGTTATAAGAGAAAAAGTTTAGACGCGTATCAGAGGAACACTTGTAAAACCGATGTGTTGTGATTTAGCTCGTTTCGGTCTAAAACAGCTTGTTTCGTTGTATTAAGCAAGAATACATGCTTTTCGCGCAGTTATAAGAAAAAAAGTTTTGACGCGTGTCACAGGGACACTTGTAAAACCGATGTGTTCAGATTTAGCTCGTTTCGGTCTAAAACAGCTTGTTTCGCTGTATTAAGCAAGAATACATGCTTTTCGCGCAGTTATAAGAGAAAAAGATTTGACGCGTATCAGAGGAACACTTGTAAAACCGATGTGTTGTGATTTAGCTCGTTTCGGTCTAAAACAGCTTGTTTCGCTGTATTAAGCAAAAATACATGCTTTTCGCGCAGTTGTAAGAGAAAAAGTTTTGACGCGTGTCACAGGGACACTTGTAAAACCGATGTGTTCAGATTTACCTCGTTTCGGTCTAAAACAGCTTGTTTCGTTGAACTAAGCACGAATACATGCTTTTCGCGCAGTTACAAGAGAAAAAGTTCTGACGCGTGTCACAGGGACACTTGTAAAACCGATGTGTTCAGATCTAGCTTGTTTTGGTGTAAAACAGCTTGTTTCGTTGTATTAAGCACGAATACATGCTTTTCGCGCAGTTATAAGAGAAAAAGTTTAGACGCGTATCAGAGGAACACTTGTAAAACCGATGTGTTGTGATTTAGCTCGTTTCGGTCTAAAACAGCTTGTTTCGTTGTATTAAGCAAGAATACATGCTTTTCGCGCAGTTATAAGAAAAAAAGTTTTGACGCTTGTCACAGGGACACTTGTAAAACCGATGTGTTCAGATTTAGCTCGTTTCGGTCTAAAACAGCTTGTTTCGCTGTATTAAGCAAGAATACATGCTTTTCGCGCAGTAGTAAGAGAAAAAGTTTTGACGCGTATCAGAGGAACACTTGTAAAACCGATGTGTTGTGATTTAGCTCGTTTCGGTCTAAAACAGCTTGTTTCGCTGTATTAAGCAAGAATACATGCTTTTCGCGCAGTTGTAAGAGAAAAAGTTTTGACGCGTGTCACAGGGACACTTGTAAAACCGATGTGTTCAGATTTTCCTCGTTTCGGTCTAAAACAGCTTGTTTCGTTGAACTAAGCACGAATACATGCTTTTCGCGCAGTTATAAGAGAAAAAAGTTTTGACGCGTGTCACAGGGACACTAGTAAAACCGATGTGTTCAGATTTAGCTCGTTTCGGTCTAAAACAGCTTGTTTCGCTGTATTAAGCACGAATACATGCTTTTCGCGCAGGTATAAGAGAAAACGTTTTGACGCGTGTCACAGGGACACTTGTAAAACCGATGTGTTCAGATTTAGCTCGTTTTGGTCTAAAACAGCTTGTTTCGTTGTATTAAGCAAGAATACATGCTTTTCGCGCAGTTATAAGAGAAAAAGTTTTGACGCGTATCAGAATAACACTTGTAAAACCGATGTGTTGTGATTTCGCTCGTTTCGGTCTAAAACAGCTTGTTTCGCTGTATTAAGCAAGAATACATGCTTTTCGCGCAGTTATAGGAGAAAAAGTTTTGACGCGTGTCACAGGGACACTTGTAAAACCGATGTGTTGTGATTTAGCTCGTTTCGGTCTAAAACAGCTTGTTTCGCTGTATTAAGCAAGAATACGTGCTTTTCGCGCAGTTATAAGAGAAAACGTTTTGACGCGTGTCACAGGGACACTTGTGAAACCGATGTGCTCAGATTTACCTCGTTTCGGTCTAAAACAGCTTGTTTCGTTGAACTAAGCACGAATACATGCTTTTCGCGCAGTTATAAGAGAAAAAAGTTTTGACGCGTGTCACAGGGACACTAGTAAAACCGATGTGTTCAGATTTAGCTCGTTTCGGTCTAAAACAGCTTGTTTCGCTGTATTAAGCACGAATACATGCTTTTCGCGCAGGTATAAGAGAAAACGTTTTGACGCGTGTCACAGGGACACTTGTAAAACCGATGTGTTCAGATTTAGCTCGTTTCGGTCTAAAACAGCTTGTTTCGCTGTATTAAGCAAGAATGCGTGCTTTTCGCGCAGTTATAAGAGAAAAAGTTTAGACGCGTATCAGAGGAACACTTGTAAAACCGATGTGTTGTGATTTAGCTCGTTTCGGTCTAAAACAGCTTGTTTCGTTGTATTAAGCAAGAATACATGCTTTTCGCGCAGTTATAAGAAAAAAAGTTTTGACGCGTGTCACAGGGACACTTGTAAAACCGATGTGTTCAGATTTAGCTCGTTTCGGTCTAAAACAGCTTGTTTTGCTGTATTAAGCAAGAATACATGCTTTTCGCGCAGTTATAAGAGAAAAAGTTTTGACGCGTATCAGAGGAACACTTGTAAAACCGATGTGTTGTGATTTAGCTCGTTTCGGTCTAAAACAGCTTGTTTCGCTGTATTAAGCAAGAATACATGCTTTTCGCGCAGTTATAAGAGAAAAAGTTTTGATGCGTGTCACAGGGACACTTGTGAAACATATGTGCTCAGATTTACCTCGTTTCGGTCTAAAACAGCTTGTTTCGTTGAACTAAGCACGAATACATGCTTTTCGCCCAGTTATAGGAGAAAAAAGTTTTGACGCGTGTCAGAGGAACACTTGTAAAACCGATGTGTTGCGATTTAGCTCGTTTCGGTCTAAAACAGCTTGTTTCGCTGTATTAAGCAAGAATACTTGCTTTTCGCGCAGTTATAAGAGAAAAAGTTTTGACGCGTGTCACAGGGACACTTGTAAAACCGATGTGTTGTGATTTAGCTCGTTTCGGTCTAAAACAGCTTGTTTCGCTGTATTAAGCAAGAATACGTGCTTTTCGCGCAGTTATAAGAGAAAAAGTTTTGACGCGTGTCACAGGGACACTTGTGAAACCGATGTGCTCAGATTTACCTCGTTCCGGTCTAAAACAGCTTGTTTCGTTGAACTAAGCACGAATACATGCTTTTCGCGCAGTTATAAGAGAAAAAAGTTTTGACGCGTATCAGAGGAACACTTGTAAAACCGATGTGTTGCGATTAAACTCGTTTCGGTCTAAAACAGCTTGTTTCGCTGTATTAAGCACGAATACATGCTTTTCGCGCAGTTATAAGAGAAAAAGTTTTGACGCGTATCAGAGGAACACTTGTAAAACCGATGTGTTGTGATTTAACTCGTTTCGGTCTAAAACAGCTTGTTTCGCTGTATTAAGCAAGAATACATGCTTTTCGCGCAGTTATAAGAGAAAAGGTTGTGACGCGTGTCACAGGGACACTAGTAAAACCGATGTGTTCAGATTTAGCTCGTTTCGGTCTAAAACAGCTTGTTTCGCTGTATTAAGCACGAATACATGATTTTCGCGCAGGTATAAGAGAAAACGTTTTGACGCGTGTCACAGGGACACTTGTAAAACCGATGTGTTCAGATTTAGCTCGTTTCGGTCTAAAACAGCTTGTTTCGCTGTATTAAGCAAGAATACGTGCTTTTCGCGCAGTTACAAGAGAAAAAGTTTTGACGCGTGTCACAGGGACACTTGTAAAACCGATGTGTTCAGATCTAGCTCGTTTTGGTGTAAAACAGCTTGTTTCGTTGTATTAAGCACGAATACATGCTTTTCGCGCAGTTATAAGAGAAAAAGTTTACACGCGTATCAGAGGAACACTTGTAAAACCGATGTGTTGTGATTTAGCTCGTTTCGGTCTAAAACAGCTTGTTTCGTTGTATTAAGCAAGAATACATGCTTTTCGCGCAGTTATAAGAAAAAAGTTTTGACGCGTATCAGAGGAACACTTGTAAAACCGATGTGTTGTGATTTAGCTCGTTTCGGTCTAAAACAGCTTGTTTCGCTGTATTAAGCAAGAATACAAGCTTTTCGCGCAGTTATAAGAGAAAAAGTGTTGACGCGTGTCACAGGGACACTTGTGAAACAGATGTGCTCAGATTTACCTCGTTTCGGTCTAAAACAGCTTGTTTCGTTGAACTAAGCACGAATACATGCTTTTCGCGCAGTTATAAGAGAAAAAAGTTTTGACGCGTGTCAGAGGAACACTTGTAAAACCGATGTGTTGCGATTTAGCTCGTTTCGGTCTAAAACAGCTTGTATCGCTGTATTAAGCAAGAATACTTGCTTTTCGCGCAGTTATAAGAGAAAAAGTTTTGACGCGTGTCACAGGGACACTTGTAAAACCGATGTGTTGTGATTTAGCTCGTTTCGGTCTAAAACAGCTTGTTTCGCTGTATTAAGCAAGAATACGTGCTTTTCGCGCAGTTATAAGAGAAAAAGTTTTGACGCCTGTCACAGGGACACTTGTGAAACCGATGTGCTCAGATTTACCTCGTTTCGGTCTAAAACAGCTTGTTTCGTTGAACTAAGCACGAATACATGCTTTTCGCGCAGTTATAAGAGAAAAAAGTTTTGACGCGTATCAGAGGAACACTTGTAAAACCGATGTGTTGCGATTAAACTCGTTTCGGTCTAAAACAGCTTGTTTCGCTGTATTAAGCACGAATACATGCTTTTCGCGCAGTTATAAGAGAAAAAGTTTTGACGCGTATCAGAGGAACACTTGTAAAACCGATGTGTTGTGATTTAACTCGTTTCGGTCTAAAACAGCTTGTTTCGCTGTATTAAGCAAGAATACATGCTTTTCGCGCAGTTATAAGAGAAAAGGTTGTGACGCGTGTCACAGGGACACTAGTAAAACCGATGTGTTCAGATTTAGCTCGTTTCGGTCTAAAACAGCTTGTTTCGCTGTATTAAGCACGAATACATGCTTTTCGCGCAGTTATAAGAGAAAAAGTTTTGACGCGTATCAGAGGAACACTTGTAAAACCGATGTGTTGTGATTTAACTCGTTTCGATCTAAAACAGCTTGTTTCGGTGTATTAAGCAAGAATACATGCTTTTCGCACAGTTATAAGAGAAAAAGTTTTGACGCGTGTCACAGGGACACTTGTAAAACCGATGTGTTGTGATTTAGCTCGTTTCGGTCTAAAACAGCTTGTTTCGTTGTATTAAGCAAGAATACATGCTTTTCGCGCGGTTATAAGAAAAAAAGTTTTGACGCGTATCAGAGGAACACTTGTAAAACCGATGTGTTGTGATTTAGCTCGTTTCGGTCTAAAACAGCTTATTTCGCTGTATTAAGCAAGAATACATGCTTTTCGCGCAGTTATAAGAGAAAAAGTTTTGACGCGTATCAGAGGAACACTTGTAAAACCGATGTGTTGTGATTTAGCTCGTTTTGGTCTAAAACAGCTTGTTTCGCTGTATTAAGCAAGAATACATGCTTTTCGCGCAGTTATAAGAGAAAAAGTGTTGACGCGTGTCACAGGGACACTTGTAAAACCGATGTGTTCAGATTTAGCTCGTTTCGGTCTAAAACAGCTTGTTTCGCTGTATTAAGCAGGAATACATGCTTTTCGCGCAGTTATAAGAGAAAAAGTTTTAAAGGCATGTCACAGGGACACTTGTAAAACCGATGTTTTCAGATTTGCCACGTTTCGGTCTAAAACAGCTTGTTTCGTTAGACTAAGCACGAATACATGCTTTTCGCGCAGTTATAAGAGAAAAAAGTTTTGACACGTATCAGAGGAACACTTGTAAAACCGATGTGTTGTGATTTAGCTCGTTTCGGTCTAAAACAGCTTGTTTCGTTGTATTAAGCAAGAATACATGCTTTTCGCGCAGTTATAAGAGAAAAAGTTTTGACGCGTGTCACAGGGACACTTGTAAAACCGATCTGTTCAGATTTACCTCGTTTCGGTCTAAAACAGCTTGTTTCGTTGTATTAAGCACGAATACATGCTTTTCGCGCAGTTATAAGACAAAAAGTTTAGACGCGTATCAGAGGAACACTTGTAAAACCGATGTGTTGTGATTTAACTCGTTTCGGTCTAAAACAGCTTGTTTCGCTGTATTAAGCAAGAATACATGCTTTTCGCGCAGTTATAAGAGAAAAGGTTGTGACGCGTGTCACAGGGACACTAGTAAAACCGATGTGTTGTGATTTAGCTCGTTTCGGTCTAAAACAGCTTGTTTCGTTGTATTAAGCAAGAATACATGCTTTTCGCGCAGTTATAAGAAAAAAAGTTTTGACGCGTGTCACAGGGACACTTGTAAAACCGATGTGTTGTGATTTAGCTCGTTTCGGTCTAAAACAGCTTGTTTCGCTGTATTAAGCAAGAATACGTGCTTTTCGCGCAGTTATAAGAGAAAAAGTTTTGACGCGTGTCACAGGGACACTTGTGAAACGGATGTGCTCAGATTTACCTCGTTTCGGTCTAAAACAGCTTGTTTCGTTGAACTAAGCACGAATACATGCTTTTCGCGCAGTTATAAGAGAAAAAAGTTTTGACGCGTATCAGAGGAACACTTGTAAAACCGATGTGTTGCGATTTAGCTCGTTTCGGTCTAAAACAGCTTGTTTCGCTGTATTAAGCAAGAATACGTGCTTTTCGCGCAGTTACAAGAGAAAAAGTTTTGACGCGTGTCACAGGGACACTTGTAAAACCGATGTGTTCAGATCTAGCTCGTTTTGGTGTAAAACAGCTTGTTTCGTTGTATTAAGCACGAATACATGCTTTTCGCGCAGTTATAAGAGAAAAAGTTTAGATGCGTATCAGAGGAACACTTGTAAAACCGATGTGTTGTGATTTAGCTCGTTTCGGTCTAAAACAGCTTGTTTCGTTGTATTAAGCAAGAATACATGCTTTTCGCGCAGTTATAAGAAAAAAAGTTTTGACGCGTGTCACAGGGACACTTGTAAAACCGATGTGTTCAGATTTAGCTCGTTTCGGTCTAAAACAGCTTGTTTCGCTGTATTAAGCAAGAATACATGCTTTTCGCGCAGTTAGAAGAGAAAAAGTTTTCACGCGTATCAGAGGAACACTTGTAAAACCGATGTGTTGTCATTTAGCTCGTTTCGGTCTAAAACAGCTTGTTTCGCTGTATTAAGCAAGAATACATGCTTTTCGCGCAGTTATAAGAGAAAAAGTTTTGACGCGTGTCACAGGGACACTTGTAAAACCGATGTGTTCAGATTTACCTCGTTTCGGTCTAAAACAGCTTGTTTCGTTGAACTAAGCACGAATACATGCTTTTCGCGCAGTTATAAGAGAAAAAAGTTTTGACGCGTGTCAGAAGAACACTTGTAAAACCGATGTGTTGCGGTTTAGCTCGTTTCGGTCTAAAACAGCTTGTTTCGCTGTATTAAGGAAGAATACATGCTTTTCGCGCAGTTATAAGAGAAAAAGTTTTGACGCGTGTCACAGGGACACTTGTAAAACCGATGTGTTGTGATTTAGCTCGTTTCGGTCTAAAACAGCTTGTTTCGTTGTATTAAGCAAGAATACATGCTTTTCGCGCAGTTATAAGAGAAAAAGTTTTGACGCGCATCAGAATAACACTTGTAAAACCGATGTGTTGTGATTTCGCTCGTTTCGGTCTAAAACAGCTTGTTTCGCTGTATTAAGCAAGAATACATGCTTTTCGCGCAGTTATAGGAGAAAAAGTTTTGACGCGTGTCACAGGGACACTTGTAAAATCGATGTGTTGTGATTTAGCTGGTTTCGGTCTAAAACAGCTTGTTTCGCTGTATTAAGCAAGAATACGTGCTTTTCGCGCAGTTATAAGAGAAAAAGTTTTGACGCGTGTCACAGGGACACTTGTGAAACCGATGTGCTCAGATTTACCTCGTTTCGATCTAAAACAGCTTGTTTCGTTGAACTAAGCACGAATACATGCTTTTCGCGCATTTATAAGAGAAAAAAGTTTTGACGCGTATCAGAGGAACACTTGTAAAACCGATGTGTTGCGATTTAGCTCGTTTTGGTCTAAAACAGCTTGTTTCGCTGTATTAAGCAAGAATACGTGCTTTTCGCGCAGTTACAAGAGAAAAAGTTTTGACGCGTGTCACATGGACTCTTGTAAAACCGATGTGTTCAGATCTAGCTCGTTTTGGTGTAAAACAGCTTGTTTCGTTGTATTAAGCACGAATACATGCTTTTCGCGCAGTTATAAGAGAAAAAGTTTAGACGCGTATCAGAGGAACACTTGTAAAACCGATGTGTTGTGATTTAGCTCGTTTCGGTCTAAAACAGCTTGTTTCGTTGTATTAAGCAAGAATACATGCTTTTCGCGCAGTTATAAGAAAAAAAGTTTTGACGCGTGTCACAGGGACACTTGTAAAACCGATGTGTTCAGATTTAGCTCGTTTCGGTCTAAAACAGCTTGTTTCGCTGTATTAAGCAAGAATACATGCTTTTCGCGCAGTTATAAGAGAAAAAGATTTGACGCGTATCAGAGGAACACTTGTAAAACCGATGTGTTGTGATTTAGCTCGTTTCGGTCTAAAACAGCTTGTTTCGCTGTATTAAGCAAAAATACATGCTTTTCGCGCAGTTGTAAGAGAAAAAGTTTTGACGCGTGTCACAGGGACACTTGTAAAACCGATGTGTTCAGATTTACCTCGTTTCGGTCTAAAACAGCTTGTTTCGTTGAACTAAGCACGAATACATGCTTTTCGCGCAGTTACAAGAGAAAAAGTTTTGACGCGTGTCACAGGGACACTTGTAAAACCGATGTGTTCAGATCTAGCTTGTTTTGGTGTAAAACAGCTTGTTTCGTTGTATTAAGCACGAATACATGCTTTTCGCGCAGTTATAAGAGAAAAAGTTTAGACGCGTATCAGAGGAACACTTGTAAAACCGATGTGTTGTGATTTAGCTCGTTTCGGTCTAAAACAGCTTGTTTCGTTGTATTAAGCAAGAATACATGCTTTTCGCGCAGTTATAAGGAAAAAAGTTTTGACGCTTGTCACAGGGACACTTGTAAAACCGATGTGTTCAGATTTAGCTCGTTTCGGTCTAAAACAGCTTGTTTCGCTGTATTAAGCAAGAATACATGCTTTTCGCGCAGTAGTAAGAGAAAAAGTTTTGACGCGTATCAGAGAAACACTTGTAAAACCGATGTGTTGTGATTTAGCTCGTTTCGGTCTAAAACAGCTTGTTTCGCTGTATTAAGCAAGAATACATGCTTTTCGCGCAGTTGTAAGAGAAAAAGTTTTGACGCGTGTCACAGGGACACTTGTAAAACCGATGTGTTCAGATTTACCTCGTTTCGGTCTAAAACAGCTTGTTTCGTTGAACTAAGCACGAATACATGCTTTTCGCGCAGTTATAAGAGAAAAAAGTTTTGACGCGTGTCAAAGGAACACTTGTAAAACCGATGTGTTGCGATTTAGCTCGTTTTGGTCTAAAACAGCTTGTTTCGTTGTATTAAGCAAGAATACATGCTTTTCGCGCAGTTATAAGAGAAAAAGTTTTGACGCGTATCAGAATAACACTTGTAAAACCGATGTGTTGTGATTTCGCTCGTTTCGGTCTAAAACAGCTTGTTTCGCTGTATTAAGCAAGAATACATGCTTTTCGCGCAGTTATAGGAGAAAAAGTTTTGACGCGTGTCACAGGGACACTTGTAAAACCGATGTGTTGTGATTTAGCTCGTTTCGGTCTAAAACAGCTTGTTTCGCTGTATTAAGCAAGAATACGTGCTTTTCGCGCAGTTATAAGAGAAAAAGTTTTGACGCGTGTCACAGGGACACTTGTGAAACCGATGTGCTCAGATTTACCTCGTTTCGGTCTAAAACAGCTTGTTTCGTTGAACTAAGCACGAATACATGCTTTTCGCGCAGTTATAAGAGAAAAAAGTTTTGACGCGTGTCACAGGGACACTAGTAAAACCGATGTGTTCAGATTTAGCTCGTTTCGGTCTAAAACAGCTTGTTTCGCTGTATTAAGCACGAATACATGCTTTTCGCGCAGGTATAAGAGAAAACGTTTTGACGCGTGTCACAGGGACACTTGTAAAACCGATGTGTTCAGATTTAGCTCGTTTCGGTCTAAAACAGCTTGTTTCGCTGTATTAAGCAAGAATGCGTGCTTTTCGCGCAGTTATAAGAGAAAAAGTTTAGACGCGTATCAGAGGAACACTTGTAAAACCGATGTGTTGTGATTTAGCTCGTTTCGGTCTAAAACAGCTTGTTTCGTTGTATTAAGCAAGAATACATGCTTTTCGCGCAGTTATAAGAAAAAAAGTTTTGACGCGTGTCACAGGGACACTTGTAAAACTGATGTGTTCAGATTTAGCTCGTTTCGGTCTAAAACAGCTTGTTTTGCTGTATTAAGCAAGAATACATGCTTTTCGCGCAGTTATAAGAGAAAAAGTTTTGACGCGTATCAGAGGAACACTTGTAAAACCGATGTGTTGTGATTTAGCTCGTTTCGGTCTAAAACAGCTTGTTTCGCTGTATTAAGCAAGAATACATGCTTTTCGCGCAGTTATAAGAGAAAAAGTTTTGATGCGTGTCACAGGGACACTTGTGAAACATATGTGCTCAGATTTACCTCGTTTCGGTCTAAAACAGCTTGTTTCGTTGAACTAAGCACGAATACATGCTTTTCGCCCAGTTATAAGAGAAAAAAGTTTTGACGCGTGTCAGAGGAACACTTGTAAAACCGATGTGTTGCGATTTAGCTCGTTTCGGTCTAAAACAGCTTGTTTCGCTGTATTAAGCAAGAATACTTGCTTTTCGCGCAGTTATAAGAGAAAAAGTTTTGACGCGTGTCACAGGGACACTTGTAAAACCGATGTGTTGTGATTTAGCTCGTTTCGGTCTAAAACAGCTTGTTTCGCTGTATTAAGCAAGAATACGTGCTTTTCGCGCAGTTATAAGAGAAAAAGTTTTGACGCGTGTCACAGGGACACTTGTGAAACCGATGTGCTCAGATTTACCTCGTTCCGGTCTAAAACAGCTTGTTTCGTTGAACTAAGCACGAATACATGCTTTTCGCGCAGTTATAAGAGAAAAAAGTTTTGACGCGTATCAGAGGAACACTTGTAAAACCGATGTGTTGCGATTAAACTCGTTTCGGTCTAAAACAGCTTGTTTCGCTGTATTAAGCACGAATACATGCTTTTCGCGCAGTTATAAGAGGATATGAGGATATGAGGCAAGTTAAAGAAAACCAGAGTTTGCTTTCCCAGCAATTTGATATAGTGAATGAGAAGATGCTAGAAATTGAGAGCAATTTATTGAATATGCGCAAAAAAGAAGAAAAACTAGAAGCATTGGTGCATGACCTGGGAGTAACTATCCGTTCACAGCAACAGAAAATAGTCGAGATGGAAGACCGAGGCCGACGAAATAATCTTCTCGTATTCGGAATATCGGAAACTGATAGTGAAACTAGCGTCGAACTTAAGAAGAAAGTATTGGACGATGTGTTCCACGAACGCCTTGGTGTCAGAGTTAACACGGTAGAACGGATACACAGGCTCGGAAAGAGGGGTGTGGACAAGGTGCGCCCAGTGATCGTTCGTTTCTTCGACTACAATGAAAAAATGAATTTATTTAGGAACTGCAAGAAACTAAAGGGCAGCAATACTTCTTTATCACATGATTATTCCCAGGCGACTTTACATAAGCGTAAGAAACTGTGGGCAAGTGCACAGCATGAGAAGGACAATGGCGCAAAGATTCGGCTCGAGCATGACAGGCTTTTTATTGATAAAGAGGAATTTGTCTGGGATGACGACAACCACTGCCGCGTGAGGGTAGAACGCACGCTTGCTACTGTTAATAAAAACGAATGACAGTTTGGGACAAAAGAAAGAAATTTTACATTGATAAATTTGAATGCACGCAGTCTCCTGAATAAAACTACTGAGCTAGAACACATTATCATGCTTTACCAGCCAGATGTCATTGCAGTAACAGAAACATGGTTGCGTCCTGAAATAACTGATAGTGAGATAGTACCACCTACGTATCGAATGATACGTAAGGATCGTGACACGCGCGGTGGTGGTGTGGCGCTTATTTTTAAAGAAGGAATCGAATTTGTTCTTATGAAGGATTGCCCTAACACGGAGAGCATCTGGTGCCGGATAAAAGTTGGTGTTTCTTCTTGTGTTATTGCCGCAGTATATCGACCCCCCAGTGCCCCTATTGCATTTCTTGAATCGTTACAAGAATACGTTTCAAATAATGTACCTAGAAACGCAAGTGTGATCATTGCCGGTGATTTCAATTTGCCTAGTATATCTTGGGAGTCACTTGATGCAGGCACAACTGATGCTAAACACTGTGAGGTCATGTTAGACATTGCTTTTAATAATGATCTCACGCAAATTGTCAAACGCACAACAAGGATTGGAGCAAGTACGGAATCAATACTGGACTTGGTTTTTGTAAACAGCAAAATAACTGAATATGATGTGTCCGTTAAGGAAGGGCTTTCTGACCATAACCTTGTTTTAGTTTCTTTCAAACGGCTTAGACCACCGGAAAAAACGAAAAGGCTAACTATTTCTGTTAACGATTTTTCGAATGCTGATGATGTCAGCATCATAGACTACTTGGAAATGACCTTGGATTCTTACCACGGGGAGGATGACGTCAACACTTTGTGGGAGAGGTTTAAAAATATAATCAGGTACTGCCTGCAAAAGTTTGTTCCGCAACGTCAAAAAACGATAAAGAAACGTAACCCTTGGATAAATCGTGAGATAATCCAGCTAAAGCGAAGGATAAAGCGGAGAAAACGCAACAGAGTAAGGAATCAAAATGAAATTTCGCACCTATCTTCGATACTTAAAGAGAAGTTATTGACAGCAAAAGATAGGTATTTTTCCGAAAAGCTCACCCAATTTATGAAAACCTCCCCACAGCGTTTTTGGCGTCACCTTTCACCCTCGAGGGAAAAAATGGAGTTTCTTACAGTGGATGGTTGTGTTGTTACTGATAAATCAGAAATCGCTAACAGATGTAATGCCTATTTTCATTCTGTATTTAGCCCTTCTAACTCTATGCCCCAGAATTCAATAAGCGGATTATGCTCCAAACCGTCTGACACACCCGCTATTACATTGTCCCATGAAGGAATATTTTCCCTCCTCCTTAATTTAGATACAAAAAAGTCTTCCGGTCCTGATTCTATTCCTAATGAGTTCCTAAGAAGATACGCGGAATGGATCGCAAAATATTTAATTATCATATTCAATGCATCACTGAAGCAACATTCCTTGCCAAATGACTGGCTGCAGGCTAGGATAGTTCCAGTACACAAATCTGGAAGCAAGCACGTTCCCGACAATTACAGACCTATTTCTATCACCTGCTCCTGTTGCAAGATGCTTGAGCACGTCGTGGCAAACTGCTTATCCAAATATCTTGAGGACACGAACAAACTAAATCCCAATCAACATGGTTTCAGGCGGAAGCTCTCTACTGTTACCCAACTTGTTGAAACACTGCATGATTTTTCAAAAGCCTTAAACAACAGAGACCAAGTGGATGCAGTTTGCCTAGACATGTCTAAAGCATTCGACCGTGTACCCCATGATGAACTTCTTAACAGGCTCATTGACTTAGGCATAAACACAGATATTGTGTACTGGATTAAAGCTTACCTTACTAATAGAACCCAGTATGTGGAGGTAGACGGTGCGAAATCTGACGTCCTGGGTGTACCCTCAGGTGTCCCTCAGGGGTCTGTGCTGGGGCCCATATTATTTTTATGCTATGTTAACAACATCGCAGTCTCACTTCCTCCTCAAATAACAGTCCGGCTATTTGCGGATGACTGTTTAATATACTCAATCATATCAAAGCCAGAAGACCAGCTCACATTAAATTTGGCGTTGAACTCCATTAATCAATGGTGCGCAGCTTCTAGAATGAAAATTAATTATACGAAAACATCATATATTACACTGACAAACAAAACCAAAAATATTTTTTCATTTGGTTATGAAATAGATGGGCGGAATATAACATGTGTCAACTCCTTTAAGTATTTAGGTGTCACTATATCATCTAATCTAAGTTGGAATTTACATATTGACAACATATGTTCAAAAGCTGAAACTAAGTTGTGGTACCTTAGAAGAAAACTGAAACTTGCATCCACAAAAGCAAAACTAACTGCCTATCTCGCACTGGTACGTCCGACACTGGAATATGCAAGCGTCATATGGGATCCGTATCAGTCAAATCAAACGTATAAGATTGAAAAAGTTCAAAGAAGGGCCGCCAGGTTCATTCTGTCAAAATATAGATATACTGATTCCGTGACTGACATGCTGCAAGAATTACAACTTCCTTCACTGTCGAAACGAAGGAAGATCGCCAGGCTAAAATTTCTTTATCTTTTGCGCAATAATCACTTCAACTTAAACACAAGCTGCTATTTGCAACAGCGTTCGTGTCGCCCTGTAAGAAGCTCCCACAGTTACCAGATTACACCCATGATGGCCCGTATTAACTGTTTTAAATACTCCTTTTTCCCCAGAACAATAACAGAGTGGAATTCCCTGCCTCAGACCTTTCTGCAAATAGACAATCTCCCCCAATTTGAAAATTGCTTGTACCGTCACTTACCTGAATAGACATCCTTGTAATTTTGTTTTTCTTTTCATACGTTTTGTTTCCCTACTGCTATTTTATGGTTGTAAGCTAAAATATTTACCCGCTAGCGTTTGTGCTTTAGGTCTGTATCTGCAGTGCAGGACAGCTGTGTTGCGATGACTGTCGTTTTCAATTTGACTATTTTGAATTGTGCACTGTTCATACTTGTGGCTGTGTGACATAACTTACATATGTATCTGTTTTCACCCTGTAACGGCCTACGGCTGACAGTATCAATAAATAAATAAAATAAATAAAAAGTTTTGACGCGTATCAGAGGAACACTTGTAAAACCGATGTGTTGTGATTTAACTCGTTTCGGTCTAAAACAGCTTGTTTCGCTGTATTAAGCAAGAATACATGCTTTTCGCGCCGTTATAAGAGAAAAGGTTGTGACGCGTGTCACAGGGACACTAGTAAAACCGATGTGTTCAGATTTAGCTCGTTTCGGTCTAAAACAGCTTGTTTCGCTGTATTAAGCACGAATACATGCTTTTCGCGCAGGTATAAGAGAAAACGTTTTGACGCGTGTCACAGGGACACTTGTAAAACCGATGTGTTCAGATTTAGCTCGTTTCGGTCTAAAACAGCTTGTTTCGCTGTATTAAGCAAGAATACGTGCTTTTCGCGCAGTTACAAGAGAAAAAGTTTTGACGCGTGTCACAGGGACACTTGTAAAACCGATGTGTTCAGATCTAGCTCGTTTTGGTGTAAAACAGCTTGTTTCGTTGTATTAAGCACGAATACATGCTTTTCGCGCAGTTATAAGAGAAAAAGTTTACACGCTTATCAGAGGAACACTTGTAAAACCGATGTGTTGTGATTTAGCTCGTTTCGGTCTAAAACAGCTTGTTTCGTTGTATTAAGCAAGAATACATGCTTTTCGCGCAGTTATAAGAAAAAAGTTTTGACGCGTATCAGAGGAACACTTGTAAAACCGATGTGTTGTGATTTAGCTCGTTTCGGTCTAAAACAGCTTGTTTCGCTGTATTAAGCAAGAATACAAGCTTTTCGCGCAGTTATAAGAGAAAAAGTTTTGACGCGTGTCACAGGGACACTTGTGAAACAGATGTGCTCAGATTTACCTCGTTTCGGTCTAAAACAGCTTGTTTCGTTGAACTAAGCACGAATACATGCTTTTCGCGCAGTTATAAGAGAAAAAAGTTTTGACGCGTGTCAGAGGAACACTTGTAAAACCGATGTGTTGCGATTTAGCTCGTTCGGTCTAAAACGGCTTGTATCGCTGTATTAAGCAAGAATACTTGCTTTTCGCGCAGTTATAAGAGAAAAAGTTTTGACGCGTGTCACAGGGACACTTGTAAAACCGATGTGTTGTGATTTAGCTCGTTTCGGTCTAAAACAGCTTGTTTCGCTGTATTAAGCAAGAATACGTGCTTTTCGCGCAGTTATAAGAGAAAAAGTTTTGACGCCTGTCACAGGGACACTTGTGAAACCGATGTGCTCAGATTTACCTCGTTTCGGTCTAAAACAGCTTGTTTCGTTGAACTAAGCACGAATACATGCTTTTCGCGCAGTTATAAGAGAAAAAAGTTTTGACGCGTATCAGAGGAACACTTGTAAAACCGATGTGTTGCGATTAAACTCGTTTCGGTCTAAAACAGCTTGTTTCGCTGTATTAAGCACGAATACATGCTTTTCGCGCAGTTATAAGAGAAAAAGTTTTGACGCGTATCAGAGGAACACTTGTAAAACCGATGTGTTGTGATTTAACTCGTTTCGGTCTAAAACAGCTTGTTTCGCTGTATTAAGCAAGAATACATGCTTTTCGCGCAGTTATAAGAGAAAAGGTTGTGACGCGTGTCACAGGGGACACTAGTAAAACCGATGTGTTCAGATTTAGCTCGTTTCGGTCTAAAACAGCTTGTTTCGCTGTATTAAGCACGAATACATGCTTTTCGCGCAGGTATAAGAGAAAACGTTTTGACGCGTGTCACAGGGACACTTGTAAAACCGATGTGTTCAGATTTAGCTCGTTTCGGTCTAAAACAGCTTGTTTCGCTGTATTAAGCAAGAATACGTGCTTTTCGCGCAGTTACAAGAGAAAAAGTTTTGACGCGTGTCACAGGGACACTTGTAAAACCGATGTGTTCAGATCTAGCTCGTTTTGGTGTAAAACAGCTTGTTTCTTTGTATTAAGCACGAATACATGCTTTTCGCGCAGTTATAAGAGAAAAAGTTTACACGCGTATCAGAGGAACACTTGTAAAACCGATGTGTTGTGATTTAGCTCGTTTCGGTCTAAAACAGCTTGTTTCGTTGTATTAAGCAATAATACATTCTTTTCGCGCAGTTATAAGAAAAAAGGTTTGACGCGTATCAGAGGAACACTTGTAAAACCGATGTGTTGTGATTTAGCTCGTTTCGGTCTAAAACAGCTTGTTTCGCTGTATTAAGCAAGAATACAAGCTTTTCGCGCAGTTATAAGAGAAAAAGTTTTGACGCGTGTCAAAGGAACACTTGTAAAACCGATGTGCTCAGATTTACCTCGTTTCGGTCTAAAACAGCTTCTTTCGTTGAACTGAGCACGAATACATGCTTTTCGCGCATTTATAAGAGAAAAAGTTTTGACGCGTATCAGAGGAACACTTGTAAAACCGATGTGTTGCGATTTAGCTCGTTTTGGTCTAAAACAGCTTGTTTCGCTGTATTAAGCAAGAATACGTGCTTTTCGCGCAGTTACAAGAGAAAAAGTTTTGACGCGTGTCACAGGGACACTTGTAAAACCGATGTGTTCAGATCTAGCTCGTTTTGGTGTAAAACAGCTTGTTTCGTTGTATTAAGCACGAATACATGCTTTTCGCGCAGTTATAAGAGAAAAAGTTTAGACGCGTATCAGAGGAACACTTGTAAAACCGATGTGTTGTGATTTAGCTCGTTTCGGTCTAAAACAGCTTGTTGCGTTGTATTAAGCAAGAATACATGCTTTTCGCGCAGTTATAAGAAAAAAAGTTTTGACGCTTGTCACAGGGACACTTGTAAAACCGATGTGTTCAGATTTTGCTCGTTTCGGTCTAAAACAGCTTGTTTCGCTGTATTAAGCAAGAATACATGCTTTTCGCGCAGTAGTAAGAGAAAAAGTTTTGACGCGTATCAGAGGAACACTTGTAAAACCGATGTGTTGTGATTTAGCTCGTTTCGGTCTAAAACAGCTTGTTTCGCTGTATTAAGCAAGAATACATGCTTTTCGCGCAGTTGTAAGAGAAAAAGTTTTGACGCGTGTCACAGGGACACTTGTAAAACCGATGTGTTCAGATTTACCTCGTTTCGGTCTAAAACAGCTTGTTTCGTTGAACTAAGCACGAATACATGCTTTTCGCGCAGTTATAAGAGGAAAAAGTTTTGACGCGTGTCAAAGGAACACTTGTAAAACCGATGTGTTGCGATTTAGCTCGTTTCGGTCTAAAACAGCTTGTTTCGCTGTATTAAGCAAGAATACATGCTTTTCGCGCAGTTATAGGAGAAAAAGTTTTGACGCGTGTCACAGGGACACTTGTAAAACCGATGTGTTGTGATTTAGCTCGTTTCGGTCTAAAACAGCTTGTTTCGTTGTATTAAGCAAGAATACATGCTTTTCGCGCGGTTATAAGAAAAAAAGTTTTGACGCGTATCAGAGGAACACTTGTAAAACCGATGTGTTGTGATTTAGCTCGTTTCGGTCTAAAACAGCTTGTTTCGCTGTATTAAGCAAGAATACATGCTTTTCGCGCAGTTATAAGAGAAAAAGTTTTGACGCGTGTCACAGGGACACTTGTGAAACATATGTGCTCAGATTTACCTCGTTTCGGTCTAAAACAGCTTGTTTCGTTGAACTAAGCACGAATACATGCTTTTCGCGCAGTTATAAAAGAAAAAAGTTTTGACGCGTGTCAGAGGAGCACTTGTAAAACCGATGTGTTGCGATTTAGCTCGTTTCGGTCTAAAACAGCTTGTTTCGCTGTATTAAGCAAGAATACTTGCTTTTCGCGCAGTTATAAGAGAAAAAGTTTTGACGCGTGTCACAGGGACACTTGTAAAACCGATGTGTTGTGATTTAGCTCGTTTCGGTCTAAAACAGCTTGTTTCGCTGTATTAAGCAAGAATACGTGCTTTTCGCGCAGTTATAAGAGAAAAAGTTTTGACGCCTGTCACAGGGACACTTGTGAAACCGATGTGCTCAGATTTACCTTGTTTCGGTCTAAAACAGCTTGTTTCGTTGAACTAAGCACGAATACATGCTTTTCGCGCAGTTATAAGAGAAAAAAGTTTTGACGCGTATCAGAGGAACACTTGTAAAACCGATGTGTTGCGATTTAGCTCGTTTCGGTCTAAAACAGCTTGTTTCGCTGTATTAAGCACGAATACATGCTTTTCGCGCAGTTATAAGAAAAAAAGTTTACACGCGTATCAGAGGAACACTTGTAAAACCGATGTGTTGTGATTTAGCTCGTTTCGGTCTAAAACAGCTTGTTTCGTTGTATTAAGCAATAATACATTCTTTTCGCGCAGTTATAAGAAAAAAGGTTTGACGCGTATCAGAGGAACACTTGTAAAACCGATGTGTTGTTATTTAGCTCGTTTCGGTCTAAAACAGCTTGTTTCGCTGTATTAAGCAAGAATACAAGCTTTTCGCGCAGTTATAAGAGAAAAAGTTTTGACGCGTGTCACAGGGACACTTGTGAAACAGATGTGCTCAGATTTACCTCGTTTCGGTCTAAAACAGCTTCTTTCGTTGAACTGAGCACGAATACATGCTTTTCGCGCATTTATAAGAGAAAAAAGTTTTGACGCGTATCAGAGGAACACTTGTAAAACCGATGTGTTGCGATTTAGCTCGTTTCGGTCTAAAACAGCTTGTTTCGCTGTATTAAGCACGAATACATGCTTTTCGCGCAGTTATAAGAGAAAAAGTTTTGACGCGTATCAGAGGAACACTTGTAAAACCGATGTGTTGTGATTTAACTCGTTTCGATCTAAAACAGCTTGTTTCGCTGTATTAAGCAAGAATACATGCTTTTCGCGCAGTTATAAGAGAAAAGGTTGTGACGCGTGTCACAGGGACACTAGTAAAACCGATGTGTTCAGATTTAGCTCGTTTCGGTCTAAAACAGCTTGTTTCGCTGTATTAAGCACGAATACATGCTTTTCGCGCAGGTATAAGAGAAAAAGTTTTGACGCGTGTCACAGGAACACTTGTAAAACCGATGTGTTCAGATTTAGCTCGTTTCGGTCTAAAACAGCTTGTTTCGCTGTATTAAACAAGAATACGTGCTTTTCGCGCAGTTACAAGAGAAAAAGTTTTGACGCGTGTCACAGGGACACTTGTAAAACCGATGTGTTCAGATCTAGCGCGTTTTGGTGTAAAACAGCTTGTTTCGTTGTATTAAGCACGAATACCTGCTTTTCGCGCAGTTATAAGAGAAAAAGTTTAGACGCGTATCAGAGGAACACTTGTAAAACCGATGTGTTGTGATTTAGCTCGTTTCGGTCTAAAACAGCTTGTTTCGTTGTATTAGGCAAGAATACATGCTTTTCGCGCGGTTATAAGAAAAAAAGTTTTGACGCGTATCAGAGGAACACTTGTAAAACCGATGTGTTGTGATTTAGCTCGTGGCGGTCTAAAACAGCTTGTTGCGCTGTATTAAGCAAGAATACATGCTTTTCGCGCAGTTATAAGAGAAAAAGTTTTGACGCGTGTCACAGGGACACTTGTAAAACCGATGTGTTGTGATTTAGCTCGTTTCGGTCTAAAACAGCTTGTTTCGCTGTATTAAGCAAGAATACGTGCTTTTCGCGCAGTTATAAGAGAAAAAGTTTTGACGCGTGTCACAGGGACACTTGTGAAACCGATGTGCTCAGATTTACCTTATTTCGGTCTAAAACAGCTTGTTTCGTTGAACTAAGCACGAATACATGCTTTTCGCGCAGTTATAAGAGAAAAAAGTTTTGACGCGTATCAGAGGAACACTTGTAAAACCGATGTGTTGCGATTAAACTCGTTTCGGTCTAAAACAGCTTGTTTCGCTGTATTAAGCACGAATACATGCTTTTCGCGCAGTTATAAGAGAAAAAGTTTTGACGCGTATCAGAGGAGCACTTGTAAAACCGATGTGTTGTGATTTAACTCGTTTCGGTCTAAAACAGCTTGTTTCGCTGTATTAAGCAAGAATACATGCTTTTCGCGCAGTTATAAGAGAAAAGGTTGTGACGCGTGTCACAGGGACACTAGTAAAACCGATGTGTTCAGATTTAGCTCGTTTCGGTCTAAAACAGCTTGTTTCGCTGTATTAAGCACGAATACATGCTTTTCGCGCAGGTATAAGAGAAAACGTTTTGACGCGTGTCACAGGGACACTTGTAAAACCGATGTGTTGCGATTTAGCTCGTTTTGGTCTAAAACAGCTTGTTTCGCTGTATTAAGCAAGAATACGTGCTTTTCTCGCAGTTACAAGAGAAAAAGTTTTGACGCGTGTCACAGGGACACTTGTAAAACCGATGTGTTCAGATCTAGCTCGTTTTGGTGTAAAACAGCTTGTTTCGTTGTATTAAGCACGAATACATGCTTTTCGCGCAGTTATAAGAGAAAAAGTTTAGACGCGTATCAGAGGAACACTTGTAAAACCGATGTGTTGTGATTTAGCTCGTTTCGGTCTAAAACAGCTTGTTTCGTTGTATTAGGCAAGAATACATGCTTTTCGCGCGGTTATAAGAAAAAAAGTTTTGACGCGTATCAGAGGAACACTTGTAAAACCGATGTGTTGTGATTTAGCTCGTTGCGGTCTAAAACAGCTTGTTGCGCTGTATTAAGCAAGAATACATGCTTTTCGCGCAGTTATAAGAGAAAAAGTTTTGACGCGTGTCACAGGGACACTTGTAAAACCGATGTGTTGTGATTTAGCTCGTTTCGGTCTAAAACAGCTTGTTTCGCTGTATTAAGCAAGAATACGTGCTTTTCGCGCAGTTATAAGAGAAAAAGTTTTGACGCGTGTCACAGGGACACTTGTGAAACCGATGTGCTCAGATTTACCTTATTTCGGTCTAAAACAGCTTGTTTCGTTGAACTAAGCACGAATACATGCTTTTCGCGCAGTTATAAGAGAAAAAAGTTTTGACGCGTATCAGAGGAACACTTGTAAAACCGATGTGTTGCGATTAAACTCGTTTCGGTCTAAAACAGCTTGTTTCGCTGTATTAAGCACGAATACATGCTTTTCGCGCAGTTACAAGAGAAAAAGTTTTGACGCGTGTCACAGGGACACTTGTAAAACCGATGTGTTCAGATCTAGCTCGTTTTGGTGTAAAACAGCTTGTTTCGTTGTATTAAGCACGAATACATGCTTTTCGCGCAGTTATAAGAGAAAAAGTTTAGACGCGTATCAGAGGAACACTTGTAAAACCGATGTGTTGTGATTTAGCTCGTTTCGGTCTAAAACAGCTTGTTGCGTTGTATTAAGCAAGAATACATGCTTTTCGCGCAGTTATAAGAAAAAAAGTTTTGACGCTTGTCACAGGGACACTTGTAAAACCGATGTGTTCAGATTTTGCTCGTTTCGGTCTAAAACAGCTTGTTTCGCTGTATTAAGCAAGAATACATGCTTTTCGCGCAGTAGTAAGAGAAAAAGTTTTGACGCGTATCAGAGGAACACTTGTAAAACCGATGTGTTGTGATTTAGCTCGTTTCGGTCTAAAACAGCTTGTTTCGCTGTATTAAGCAAGAATACATGCTTTTCGCGCAGTTGTAAGAGAAAAAGTTTTGACGCGTGTCACAGGGACACTTGTAAAACCGATGTGTTCAGATTTACCTCGTTTCGGTCTAAAACAGCTTGTTTCGTTGAACTAAGCACGAATACATGCTTTTCGCGCAGTTATAAGAGGAAAAAGTTTTGACGCGTGTCAAAGGAACACTTGTAAAACCGATGTGTTGCGATTTAGCTCGTTTCGGTCTAAAACAGCTTGTTTCGCTGTATTAAGCAAGAATACATGCTTTTCGCGCAGTTATAGGAGAAAAAGTTTTGACGCGTGTCACAGGGACACTTGTAAAACCGATGTGTTGTGATTTAGCTCGTTTCGGTCTAAAACAGCTTGTTTCGTTGTATTAAGCAAGAATACATGCTTTTCGCGCGGTTATAAGAAAAAAAGTTTTGACGCGTATCAGAGGAACACTTGTAAAACCGATGTGTTGTGATTTAGCTCGTTTCGGTCTAAAACAGCTTGTTTCGCTGTATTAAGCAAGAATACATGCTTTTCGCGCAGTTATAAGAGAAAAAGTTTTGACGCGTGTCACAGGGACACTTGTGAAACATATGTGCTCAGATTTACCTCGTTTCGGTCTAAAACAGCTTGTTTCGTTGAACTAAGCACGAATACATGCTTTTCGCGCAGTTATAAAAGAAAAAAGTTTTGACGCGTGTCAGAGGAGCACTTGTAAAACCGATGTGTTGCGATTTAGCTCGTTTCGGTCTAAAACAGCTTGTTTCGCTGTATTAAGCAAGAATACTTGCTTTTCGCGCAGTTATAAGAGAAAAAGTTTTGACGCGTGTCACAGGGACACTTGTAAAACCGATGTGTTGTGATTTAGCTCGTTTCGGTCTAAAACAGCTTGTTTCGCTGTATTAAGCAAGAATACGTGCTTTTCGCGCAGTTATAAGAGAAAAAGTTTTGACGCCTGTCACAGGGACACTTGTGAAACCGATGTGCTCAGATTTACCTTGTTTCGGTCTAAAACAGCTTGTTTCGTTGAACTAAGCACGAATACATGCTTTTCGCGCAGTTATAAGAGAAAAAAGTTTTGACGCGTATCAGAGGAACACTTGTAAAACCGATGTGTTGCGATTTAGCTCGTTTCGGTCTAAAACAGCTTGTTTCGCTGTATTAAGCACGAATACATGCTTTTCGCGCAGTTATAAGAAAAAAAGTTTACACGCGTATCAGAGGAACACTTGTAAAACCGATGTGTTGTGATTTAGCTCGTTTCGGTCTAAAACAGCTTGTTTCGTTGTATTAAGCAATAATACATTCTTTTCGCGCAGTTATAAGAAAAAAGGTTTGACGCGTATCAGAGGAACACTTGTAAAACCGATGTGTTGTTATTTAGCTCGTTTCGGTCTAAAACAGCTTGTTTCGCTGTATTAAGCAAGAATACAAGCTTTTCGCGCAGTTATAAGAGAAAAAGTTTTGACGCGTGTCACAGGGACACTTGTGAAACAGATGTGCTCAGATTTACCTCGTTTCGGTCTAAAACAGCTTCTTTCGTTGAACTGAGCACGAATACATGCTTTTCGCGCATTTATAAGAGAAAAAAGTTTTGACGCGTATCAGAGGAACACTTGTAAAACCGATGTGTTGCGATTTAGCTCGTTTCGGTCTAAAACAGCTTGTTTCGCTGTATTAAGCACGAATACATGCTTTTCGCGCAGTTATAAGAGAAAAAGTTTTGACGCGTATCAGAGGAACACTTGTAAAACCGATGTGTTGTGATTTAACTCGTTTCGATCTAAAACAGCTTGTTTCGCTGTATTAAGCAAGAATACATGCTTTTCGCGCAGTTATAAGAGAAAAGGTTGTGACGCGTGTCACAGGGACACTAGTAAAACCGATGTGTTCAGATTTAGCTCGTTTCGGTCTAAAACAGCTTGTTTCGCTGTATTAAGCACGAATACATGCTTTTCGCGCAGGTATAAGAGAAAAAGTTTTGACGCGTGTCACAGGAACACTTGTAAAACCGATGTGTTCAGATTTAGCTCGTTTCGGTCTAAAACAGCTTGTTTCGCTGTATTAAACAAGAATACGTGCTTTTCGCGCAGTTACAAGAGAAAAAGTTTTGACGCGTGTCACAGGGACACTTGTAAAACCGATGTGTTCAGATCTAGCGCGTTTTGGTGTAAAACAGCTTGTTTCTATTAAGCACGAATACCTGCTTTTCGCGCAGTTATAAGAGAAAAAGTTTAGACGCGTATCAGAGGAACACTTGTAAAACCGATGTGTTGTGATTTAGCTCGTTTCGGTCTAAAACAGCTTGTTTCGTTGTATTAGGCAAGAATACATGCTTTTCGCGCGGTTATAAGAAAAAAAGTTTTGACGCGTATCAGAGGAACACTTGTAAAACCGATGTGTTGTGATTTAGCTCGTTGCGGTCTAAAACAGCTTGTTTCGCTGTATTAAGCAAGAATACGTGCTTTTCGCGCAGTTATAAGAGAAAAGTTTTGACGCGTGTCACAGGGACACTTGTGAAACCGATGTGCTCAGATTTACCTTATTTCGGTCTAAAACAGCTTGTTTCGTTGAACTAAGCACGAATACATGCTTTTCGCGCAGTTATAAGAGAAAAAAGTTTTGACGCGTATCAGAGGAACACTTGTAAAACCGATGTGTTGCGATTAAACTCGTTTCGGTCTAAAACAGCTTGTTTCGCTGTATTAAGCACGAATACATGCTTTTCGCGCAGTTATAAGAGAAAAAGTTTTGACGCGTATCAGAGGAGCACTTGTAAAACCGATGTGTTGTGATTTAACTCGTTCGGTCTAAAACAGCTTGTTTCGCTGTATTAAGCAAGAATACATGCTTTTCGCGCAGTTATAAGAGAAAAGGTTGTGACGCGTGTCACAGGGACACTAGTAAAACCGATGTGTTCAGATTTAGCTCGTTTTCGGTCTAAAACAGCTTGTTTCGCTGTATTAAGCACGAATACATGCTTTTCGCGCAGGTATAAGAGAAAACGTTTTGACGCGTGTCACAGGGACACTTGTAAAACCGATGTGTTGCGATTTAGCTCGTTTTGGTCTAAAACAGCTTGTTTCGCTGTATTAAGCAAGAATACGTGCTTTTCTCGCAGTTACAAGAGAAAAAGTTTTGACGCGTGTCACAGGGACACTTGTAAAACCGATGTGTTCAGATCTAGCTCGTTTTGGTGTAAAACAGCTTGTTTCGTTGTATTAAGCACGAATACATGCTTTTCGCGCAGTTATAAGAGAAAAAGTTTAGACGCGTATCAGAGGAACACTTGTAAAACCGATGTGTTGTGATTAGCTCGTTTCGGTCTAAAAACAGCTTGTTTCGTTGTATTAAGCAAGAATACATGCTTTTCGCGCAGTTATAAGAAAAAAAGTTTTGACGCTTGTCACAGGGACACTTGTAAAACCGATGTGTTCAGATTTAGCTCGTTTCGGTCTAAAACAGCTTGTTTCGCTGTATTAAGCAAGAATACATGCTTTTCGCGCAGTAGTAAGAGAAAAAGTTTTGACGCGTATCAGAGGAACACTTGTAAAACCGATGTGTTGTGATTTAGCTCGTTTCGGTCTAAAAATGCTTGTTTCGCTGTATTAAGCAAGAATACATGCTTTTCGCGCAGTTGTAAGAGAAAAAGTTTTGACGCGTGTCACAGGGACACTTGTAAAACCGATGTGTTCAGATTTACCTTGTTTCGGTCTAAAACAGCTTGTTTCGTTGAACTAAGCACGAATACATGCTTTTCGCGCAGTTATAAGAGAAAAAAGTTTTGACGCGTGTCAAAGGAAACACTTGTAAAACCGATGTGTTGCGATTTAGCTCGTTTCGGTCTAAAAGAGCTTGTTTCGCTGTATTAAGCAAGAATACATGCTTTTCGCGCAGTTATAAGAGAAAAAGTTTTGACGCGTGTCACAGGGACACTTGTAAAAACCGATGTGTTGTGATTTAGCTCGTTTCGGTCTAAAACAGCTTGTTTCGTTGTATTATTAAGCAAGAATACATGCTTTTCGCGCGGTTATAAGAAAAAAAGTTTTGACGCGTATCAGAGGAACACTTGTAAAACCGATGTGTTGTGATTTAGCTCGTTTCGGTCTAAAACAGCTTGTTTCGCTGTATTAAGCAAGAATACATGCTTTTCGCGCAGTTATAAGAGAAAAAGTTTTGACGCGTGTCACAGGACACTTGTGAAACATATGTGCTCAGATTTACCTCGTTTCGGTCTAAAACAGCTTGTTTCGTTGAACTAAGCACGAATACATGCTTTTCCGCGCAGTTATAAGAGAAAAAAGTTTTGACGCGTGTCAGAGGAACACTTGTAAAACCGATGTGTTGCGATTTAGCTCGTTTCGGTCTAAAACAGCTTGTTTCGCTGCTATTAAGCAAGAATACTTGCTTTTCGCGCAGTTATAAGAGAAAAAGGTTTGACGCGTGTCACAGGGACACTTTTAAAACCGATGTGTTGTGATTTAGCTCGTTTCGGTCTAAAACAGCTTGTTTCGCTGTATTAAGCAAGAATACGTGCTTTTCGCGCAGTTATAAGAGAAAAAGTTTTGACGCCTGTCACAGGGACACTTGTGAAACCGATGTGCTCAGATTTACCTCGTTTCGGTCTAAAACAGCTTGTTTCGTTGAACTAAGCACGAATACATGCTTTTCGCGCAGTTATAAGAGAAAAAAGTTTTGACGCGTATCAGAGGAACACTTGTAAAACCGATGTGTTGCGATTTAGCTCGTTTCGGTCTAAAGCAGCTTGTTTCGCTGTATTAAGCACGAATACATGCTTTTCGCGCAGTTTATAAGAGAAAAAGTTTTGACGCGTATCAGAGGAACACTTGTAAAACCGATGTGTTGTGATTTAACTCGTTTCGATCTAAAACAGCTTGTTTCGCTGTATTAAGCAAGAATACATGCTTTTCGCGCAGTTATAAAGAGAAAAGGTTGTGGACGCGTGTCACAGGGGCACTAGTAAAACCGATGTGTTCAGATTTAGCTCGTTTCGGTCTAAAACAGCTTGTTTCGCTGTATTAAGCACGAATACATGCTTTTCGCGCAGGTATAGGAGAAAAAGTTTTGACGCGTGTCACAGGGACACTTGTAAAACCGATGTGTTCAGATTTAGCTCGTTTCGGTCTAAAACAGCTTGTTTCGCTGTATTAAGCAAGAATACGTGCTTTTCGCGCCGTTACAAGAGAAAAAGTTTTGACGCGTGTCACAGGGACACTTGTAAAACCGATGTGTTCAGATCTAGCTCGTTTTGGTGTAAAACAGCTTGTTTCGTTGTATTAAGCACGAATACATGCTTTTCGCGCAGTTATAAGAGAAAAAGTTTAGACGCGTATCAGAGGAACACTTGTAAAACCGATGTGTTGTGATTAGCTCGTTTCGGTCTAAAACAGCTTGTTTCGTTGTATTAAGCAAGAATACATGCTTTTCGCGCGGTTATAAGAAAAAAAGTTTTGACGCGTATCAGAGGAACACTTGTAAAAACGATGTGTTGTGATTTAGCTCGTTTCGGTCTAAAACAGCTTGTTGCGCTGTATTAAGCAAGAATACATGCTTTTCGCGCAGTTATAAGAGAAAAAGTTTTGACGCGTGTCACAGGGACACTTGTGAAACAGATGTGCTCAGATTTACCTCGTTTCGGTCTAAAACAGCTTGTGTCGATGAACTAAGCACGAATACATGCTTTTCGCGCAGTTATAAGAGAAAAAAAGTTTTGACGCGTATCAGAGGAACACTTGTAAAACCGATGTGTTGCGATTTAGCTCTTTTCGGTCTAAAACAGCTTGTTTCGCTGTATTAAGCAAGAATACATGCTTTTCGCACAGTTACAAGAGAAAAAGTTTTGACGCGTGTCACAGGGACACTTGTAAAACCGATGTGTTCAGATCTAGCTCGTTTTGGTACGCGCGATGGCGTAGAGGTAGAACATCCGCCTCGCGTGCAGGAGGACCGGGGTTCAAATCCTGGTGCCGCGCAATTCTCCACCGGGTTTAAAAAAAAAATCCGCGTGTCGATTGAATTGCATAACCAGGCCTGGAGTGCGGCCTTATCTCGGTGACCAGAACCGACAACGCACTCTCTCACCAGAACAGGATTTGGCCACCCTGGTGTAGTACTTGGCCACAACCTTCTATGATCAAACAATTAACCCTCGGCCCTCAGTCCCCAGCGGCTGCAGAGCAACTGACCACGGCGGCGGTCAGACCTGTGACGCAGCGGAGGGTGCTAAGAATCTCTGGCTCCGGACAGGCCGCCATTGGAATCTTGAACCTGGCAACGTTTAACGCTAGAACTTTAGCTAGTGAGGCTAGCCTAGCAGTGCTGTTCGAGGAACTAGCGGGAATTAAATGGGATGTGATAGGGCTTAGCGAAGTTAGGAGGACAGGTGAGGCGTATACAGTACTAAAGGACGGACACATACTGGGCTATCGCGGGTTAGAGGATAGACGAGAACTAGGTGTGGGTTTCCTCATTAATAAGGATATAGCTGGCAACGTAGAGGAGTTCTACAGTATTAACGAGAGGGTAGCAGCTATAGTAATTAGGCTGAATAGGAGGTACAAGCTGAAAGTGGTGCAGGCCTACGCACCCACATCCAGCCATGATGACCAGGGCCGTTGAAAGCTTCTATGAGGACGTAGAATCAGCAATGAATAAAGTAAAATCGCAGTACACTGTACTGATGGGTGACTTCAATGCGAAGGTGGCAAGAAGCAGGCTGACGACCACGCGGTAGGTGACTATGGGATACGCTCTAGAAATAGCAGGGGAGAGTTATTAGTACAATTCGCGGATAGAAATAATTTACGGATCATGATACCTTCTTCCGCAAACGAGAAAACAGGAAGTGGACCTGGAAGAGCCCCAATGGTGAGATTAAAAATGAAATCGACTCATACTATGCACTAAACCTGGCATCATTAAGGATGTGGCCCGTCCTCGGAAGGGTGCGTTGCAGCGACCATAGAATGGTAAGGTCTAGAATTAGCTTAGACTTGAAGAGGGAACGAAAGAAGCTAGTGAAGAAGAAGACCATTAATGAGTTAGCCGTAAGAGGGAAAGCACAGGAGTTTAGGATAGCGCTTCAAAACAGATACTCGGCTTTAACTGAGGAAGATGATCTTGATGTTCATTCAATGCACGATAACCTGACATCAATAATTACGGAGTGCGCAGTAGAAGTAGGCGGTAGGACAGTTCGAAAAGATACCGGGAAGCTATCTCAGGTGACGAAAGATCTGATTAAGAAGCGCCAAAACATGAAGGCATCTAACACTACCGATAGAATAGAACTAACGGAGCTATCAAAGTTAATAAATAAGCGCAAGGTAGCCGACATAAGGAAGTTTAATATGGAGAGAATCGAGCATGCTATAAAGAACGGAGGTCACCTAAAAACAGTGAAGAGGAAACTAGGCATAGGTAAAAACCAGATGTATGCATTAAGAGACAAGCAGGGCAATGTCATTAGCAATATGGATAAGATAGTTAACGTAGCCGAAGAGTTCTACACAGACCTGTACAGTAGCCAATGTAATCAGAGCGCTAATGAGAAAGACAGCAGTGCACAGCAATACGTCATCCCGCCAGTTACGAAAGATGAAGTAAAGAAAGCCTTAGAAGCAATGAAAAGGGGAAAAGCAGCTGGGGAGGATCAGGTAACAGCAGATCTGTTGAAGGATGGAGGGGACATCGTGCTAGAGAAACTAGCCACCCTTTATACGCAATGCCTTATGACCTCGACTGTACCAGAAGCTTGGAAGAATGCAAACATTATCTTAATTCATAAGAAGGGAGACGCCAAGGACTTGAAAAATTACAGGCCGATCAGCTTACTATCCGTTGCCTACAAAGTATTTACTAAGGTGATCGCTAATAGAGTCAGGGCAACGTTAGACTTTAATCAACCAAATGATCAGGCAGGCTTTCGTAAAGGATATTCTACAATAGATCATATTCACACTATCAATCAGGTGATAGAGAAATGCGCAGAATATAACCAACCTCTATATATAGCTTTCATTGATTACGAGAAAGCATTCGACTCAGTGGAAACCTCAGCAGTCATACAGGCATTGCGTAATCAGGGGGTAGAAGAGCCTTATGTGAAAATACTGGAAGATATATATAGCAACTGCACAGCTACTATAGTCCTCCATAAAGTCAGCAATAAAATTCCAATAAGGAAGGGCGTCAGGCAAGGAGACACGATCTCGCCAATGCTGTTCACCGCATGTTTGCAGGAGGTATTTCGAGGCCTGAATTGGGAAGAGTTGGGAATAAGAATAAATGGGGAATACCTAAATAATCTGAGATTTGCTGATGACATTGCCTTGCTGAGTCACTCAGGAGGTGAACTGCAAATCATGATCAACGAGTTAGACAGGCAGAGCAGATCATGAGTGGCAGTTTACCAATTTCCCTCAGGAGGAAAGTGTACAACAGCATAATCTTACCGGTACTCACCTACGGGGCAGAAACGTGGAGGCTAACGAAAAGAGTTCAGCTCAAGTTAAGGACAACGCAGCGAGCCATGGAAAGAAAAATGATAGGTGTAACGTTAAGAGATCGGAAGCGGGCAGAGTGGGTGAGGGAACAAACACGGGTTAATGACATCCTAGTCGAAATCAAGAGAAAGAAATGGGCTTGGGCAGGGCATGTAATGCGAAGGCAAGATAACCGCTGGTCTTTAAGGGTAACGGAGTGGGTTCGAAGAGAAAGTAAGCGTAGCAGGGGCGGCAGAAGGTTAGATGGGCGGATGAGATTAAGAAGTTTGCAGGCAAAGGGTGGATGCAGCTGGCAAAGGATAGCGTTAATTGGAGAGACATGGGAGAGGCCTTTGCCCTGCAGTGGGTGTAGTAGGGCTGATGATGATGATGATGATGATAAGAGAAAAAGTTTTGACGCGTGTCACAGGGACACTTGTAAAACCGATGTGTTGTGATTTAGCTCGTTTCGGTCTAAAACAGCTTGTTTCTTTGTATTAAGCAAGAATACATGCTTTTCGCGCAGTTATAAGACAAATAGTTTTGACGCGTATCAGAGGAACACTTGTAAAACCGATGTGTTGTGATTTAGCTCGTTTCGGTCTAAAACAGCTTGTTTCGCTGCATTAAGCAAGAATACATGCTTTTCGCGCAGTTATAAGAGAAAAGGTTTTGACGCGTGTCACAGGGACACTTGTAAAACCGATGTGTTCAAATTTAGCTCGTTTCGGTCTAAAACAACTTGTTTCGTTGTATTAAGCACGAATACATGCTTTTCGCGCAGTTATAAGAGAAAAGTTTTGACGCGTATCAGAGGAAGACTTGTAAAACCGATGTGTTGTGATTTAGCTCGTTTTGGTCTAAAACAGCTTGTTTCGCTGTATTAAGCAAGAATACGTGATTTTCGCGTAGTTATAAGAAAAAAAGTTTTGACGCGTGTCACAGGGACACTTGTAAAACCGATGTGTTCAGATCTAGCTCGTTTTGGTGTAAAACAGCTTGTTTTGTTGTATTAAGCACGAATACATGCTTTTCGCGCAGTTATGAGAAAAAGTTAAAACGCGTATCAGAGGAACACTAGTAAAACCGATGTGTTGTGATTTAGCTCGTTTCGGTCTAAAACAGCTTGTTTCGTTGTATTAATCAAGAATACATGCTTTTCGCGCAGTTATAGGAGAAAAAGTTTTGACGCGTATCAGAGGAACACTTGTAAACCCGATGTGTTGTGATTTAGCTCGTTTCGGTCTAAAAACAGCTTGGTTTCGCTGTATTAAGCAAGAATACATGCTTTTCGCGCAGTTATTAGAGAAAAAGTTTTGACGAGTATCACGTGGAACAATTGTAATACCGATGTGTTCAGATTTAGCTCGTTTCGGTCTAAAACAGCTTGTTTCGCTGTATTAAGCACGAATACATGCTTTTCGCGCAGGTATAAGAGAAGAAGTTTTGACGCGTGTCACAGGGACACTTGTAAAACCGATGTGTTCAGATTTAGCTCGTTTCGGTCTAAAACAGCTTGTTTCGCTGTATTAAGCAAGAATACGGGCTTTTGGCGCAGTTACAAGAGAAAAATTTTGACGCGTGTCACAGGGACACTTGTAAAACGGATGTGTTCAGATCTAGCTCGTTTTGGTGTAAAACAGCTTGTTTTCGTTGTATTAAGCACGAATACATGCTTTTCGCGCAGTTATAAGAGAAAAAGTTTAGACGCGTATCAGAGGAACACTTGCAAAAACCGATGTGTTGTGATTTACCTCGTTTCGGTCTAAAACAGCTTGTTTCGTTGTATTAAGCAAGAATACATGCTTTTCGCGCGGTTATAAAAAAAGTTTTGACGCGTATCAGAGGAACACTTGTAAAACCGATGTGTTGTGATTTAGCTCGTTTTGGTCTAAAACAGCTTGTTTCGCTGTATTAAGCAAGAATACGTGATTTTCGCGTAGTTATAAGAAAAAAAGTTTTGACGCGTGTCCACAGGGACACTTGTAAAACCGATGTGTTCAGATCTAGCTCGTTTTGGTGTAAAACAGCTTGTTTTGTTGTATTAAGCACGAATACATGCTTTTCGCGCAGTTATGAGAAAAAGTTAAAACGCGTATCAGAGGAACACTAGTAAAACCGATGTGTTGTGATTTAGCTCGTTTCGGTCTAAAACAGCTTGTTTCGTTGTATTAATCAAGAATACATGCTTTTCGCGCAGTTATAGGAGAAAAAGTTTTGACGCGTATCAGAGGAACACTTGTAAACCCGATGTGTTGTGATTTAGCTCGTTTCGGTCTAAAACAGCTTGTTTCGCTGTATTAAGCAAGAATACATGCTTTTCGCGCAGTTATTAGAGAAAAAGTTTTGACGAGTATCACGTGGAACAATTGTAATACCGATGTGTTCAGATTTAGCTCGTTTCGGTCTAAAACAGCTTGTTTCGCTGTATTAAGCACGAATACATGCTTTTCGCGCAGGTATAAGAGAAGAAGTTTTGACGCGTGTCACAGGGACACTTGTAAAACCGATGTGTTCAGATTTAGCTCGTTTCGGTCTAAAACAGCTTGTTTCGCTGTATTAAGCAAGAATACGGCTTTTGGCGCAGTTACAAGAGAAAAATTTTGACGCGTGTCACAGGGACACTTGTAAAACCGATGTGTTCAGATCTAGCTCGTTTTGGTGTAAAACAGCTTGTTTCGTTGTATTAAGCACGAATACATGCTTTTCGCGCAGTTATAAGAGAAAAAGTTTAGACGCGTATCAGAGGAACACTAGTAAAACCGATGTGTTGTGATTTAGCTCGTTTCGGTCTAAAACAGCTTGTTTCGTTGTATTAATCAAGAATACATGCTTTTCGCGCAGTTATAAGAGAAAAGTTTTGACGCGTATCAGAGGAACACTTGTAAAACCGATGTGTTGTGATTTAGCTCGTTTCGGTCTAAAACAGCTTGTTTCGCTGTATTAAGCAAGAATACATGCTTTTCGCGCAGTTATTAGAGAAAAAGTTTTGACGAGTATCACGTGGAATAATTGTAATACCGATGTGTTGGGATTTGGCTCGTTTCGGTCTAAAACAGCTTGTTTCGTTGTATTAAGCAAGAATACATTCTTTTCGCGCAGTTATCAGAGAAAAAGTTTTGACGCGTATCAGAGGAACACTTGTAAAACCAATGTGTTCAGATTTACCTCGTTTCGGTCTAAAACAGCTTGTTTCGTTGAACTAAGCAACGAATACATGCATTTCGCGCAGTTATAAGAGAAAAAAGTTTTGACGCGTATCAGAGAAACACTTGTAAAACCGATGTGTTGTGATTTAGCTCGTTTCGGTCTAAAACAGCTTGTTTCGTTGTATTAAGCAAGAATACATGCTTTTCGCGCAGTTATAAGAGAAAAAGTTTTTGACGCGTATCAGAGGAACACTTGTAAAACCGATGTGTTGTGATTTAGCTCGTTTTGGTCTAAAACAGCTTGTTTCGCTGTATTAAGCAAGAATACATGCTTTTCGCGCAGTTATAAGAGAAAAGTTTTGACGCGTGTCACAGGGACACTTGTAAAACCGATGTGTTCAGATTTAGCTCGTTTCGGTCTAAAACAGCTTGTTTCGCTGTATTAAGCAGGAATACATGCTTTTCGCGCAGTTATAAGAGAAAAAGTTTTAAAGGCATGTCACAGGGACACTTGTAAAACCGATGTGTTCAGATTTACCACGTTTCGGTCTAAAACAGCTTGTTTCGTTAGACTAAGCACGAATACATGCTTTTCGCGCAGTTATAAGAGAAAAAAAGTTTTGACGCGTATCAGAGGAACACTTGTAAAACCGATGTGTTGTGATTTAGCTCGTTTCGGTCTAAACAGCTTGTTTCGTTCTATTAAGCAGAATACATGCTTTTCGCGCAGTTATAAGAGAAAAAGTTTTGACGCGTGTCACAGGGACACTTGTAAAACCGATGTGTTCAGATTTACCTCGTTTCGGTCTAAAAACAGCTTGTTTCGTTGTATTAAGCAAGAATACATGCTTTTCGCGCAGTTATAAGAGAAAAAGTTTTGACGCGTGTCACAGGGACACTTGTAAACCGATGTGTTCAGATTTAGCTCGTTTCGGTCTAAAACAGCTTGTTTCGCTGTATTAAGCAGGAATACATGCTTTTCGCGCAGTTATAAGAGAAAAGTTTTAAAGGCATGTCACAGGGACACTTGTAAAACCGATGTGTTCAGATTTACCACGTTTCGGTCTAAAACAGCTTGTTTCGTTAGACTAAGCACGAATACATGCTTTTCGCGCAGTTATAAGAGAAAAAGTTTTGACGCGTATCAGAGGAACACTTGTAAAACCGATGTGTTGTGATTTAGCTCGTTTCGGTCTAAAACAGCTTGTTTCGTTGTATTAAGCAAGAATACATGCTTTTCGCGCAGTTGTAAGAGAAAAAGTATTGACGCGTGTCACAAGGGACACTTGTAAAACCGATGTGTTCAGATTTACCTCGTTTCGGTCTAAAACAGCTTGTTTCGTTGTATTAAGCACGAATACATGCTTTTCGCGCAGTTATAAGAGAAAAAGTTTAGACGCGTATCAGAGGAACACTTGTAAAACCGATGTGTTGTGATTTAGCTCGTTTCGGTCTAAAAACAGCTTGTTTCGCTGTATTAAGCAAGAATACATGCTTTTCGCGCAGTTATAAGAGAAAAAGTTTTGACGCGTGTCACAGGGACTCTTGTAAAACCGATGTGTTCAGATTTACCTCGTTTCGGTCTAAAACAGCTTGTTTCGTTGAACTAAGCACGAATACATGCTTTTCGCGCAGTTATAAGAGAAAAAGTTTTGACGCGTGTCACAGGGACACTTGTAAAACCGATGTGTTGTGATTTAGCTCGTTTCGGTCTAAAACAGCTTGTTTCGTTGTATTAAGCAAGAATACATGCTTTTCGCGCAGTTATAAGAAAAAAAGTTTTGACGCGTATCAGAGGAACACTTGTAAAACCGATGTGTTGTGATTTAGCTCGTTTCGGTCTAAAACAGCTTGTTTCGCTGTAGTAAGCAAGAATACATGCTTTTCGCGCAGTTATAAGACAAAAAGTTTTGACGCGTGTCACAGGGACACTTGTGAAACCGATGTGTTGCGATTTAGCTCGTTTCGGTCTAAACAGCTTGTTTCTTTGTATTAAGCAAGAATACATGCTTTTCGCGCAGTTATAAGAGAAAAAGTTTTGACGCGTATCAAAGGAACACTTGTAAAACCGATGTGTTGTGATTTAGCTCGTTTTGGTCTAAAACAGCTTGTTTCGCTGTATTAACAAGAATACATGCTTTTCGCGCAGTTATTAGCGAAAAAGTTTTGACGAGTATCACGTGGAACAATTGTAATACCGATGTGTTGTGATTTGGCTCGTTTCGGTCTAAAACAGCTTGTTTCGTTGTATTAAGCAAGAATACATTCTTTTCGCGCAGTTATAAGACAAAAAGTTTTGACGCGTGTCACAGGGACACTTGTGAAACAGATGTGCTCAGATTTACCTCGTTTCGGTCTAAAACAGCTTGTTTCGTGAAACTAAGCAAGAATACATTCTTTTCGCGCAGTTATCAGAGAAAAAGTTTTGACGCGTATCAGAGGAACACTTGTAAAACCAATGTGTTGTGATTTAGCTCGTTTTGGTCTAAAACAGCTTGTTTCGCTGTATTAAGCAGGAATACATGCTTTTCGCGCAGTTATAAGAGAAAAAGTTTTAAAGGCATGTCACAGGGACACTTGTAAAACCGATGTGTTCAGATTTACCACGTTTCGGTCTAAAACAGCTTGTTCCGTTAGACTAAGCACGAATACATGCTTTTCGCGCAGTTATAAGAGAAAAAAAAGTTTTGACGCGTATCAGAGGAACACTTGTAAAACCGATGTGTTGTGATTTAGCTCGTTTCGGTCTAAAACAGCTTGTTTCGCTGTATTAAGCAAGAATACGTGCTTTTCGCGCAGTTATAAGAGAAAAAGTTTTGACGCGTGTCACAGGGACACGTGTAAACTCGATGTGTTCAGATTTACCACGTTTCGGTCTAAAACAGCTTGTTTCGTTAGACTAAGCACGAATACATGCTTTTCGCGCAGTTATAAGAGAAAAAGTTTTGACGCGTGTCACAGGGACACTTGTAAAACCGATGTGTTCAAATTTAGCTCGTTTTGGTGTAAAACAGCTTGTTTCGTTGTATTAAGCACGAATACATGCTTTTCGCGCAGTTATAAGAGAAAAAAGTTTAGACGCGTGTCACAGGAACACTTGTAAAACCGATGTGTTCAGATTTACCTCGTTTCGGTGTAAAACAGCTTGTTTCGTTGACAAAAGCACGAATACATGCTTTTCGCGCAGTTATATGAGAAAAAAGTTTTTAACGCGTATCAGAGAAACACTTGTAAAACCGATGTGTTGTGATTGAGCTCGCTTCGGTCTAAAACAGCTTGTTTCGTTGTATTAAGCAAGAATACATGCTTTTCGCGCAGTTATAAGAGAAAAAGTTTTGACGCGTATCAGAGGAACGCTTGTAAAACCGATGTGTTGTGATTTAGCTCGTTTTGGTCTAAAACAGCTTGTTTCGCTGTATTAAGCAAGAATACATGCTTTTCGCGCAGTTATAAGAGAAAAAGTTTTGACGCGTGTCACAGGGACACTTGTAAAACCGATGTGTTCAGATTTAGCTCGTTTCGGTCTAAAACAGCTTGTTTCGCTGTATTAAGCAGGAATACATGCTTTTCGCGCAGTTATAAGAGAAAAAGTTTTAAAGGCATGTCACAGGGACACTTGTAAAACCGATGTGTTCAGATTTACCACGTTTCGGTCTAAAACAGCTTGTTTCGTTAGACTAAGCACGAATACATGCTTTTCGCGCAGTTATAAGAGAAAAAGTTTAGACGCGTATCAGAGGAACACTTGTAAAACCGATGTGTTGTGATTTAGCTCGTTTCGGTCTAAAACAGCTTGTTTCGCTGTATTAAGCAAGAATACATGCTTTTCGCGCAGTTATAAGAGAAAAAGTTTTGACGCGTGTCACAGGGACACTTGTAAAACCGATGTGTTCAGATTTACCTCGTTTCGGTCTAAAACAGCTTGTTTCGTTGAACTAAGCACGAATACATGCTTTTCGCGCAGTTATAAGAGAAAAAAGTTTTGACGCGTGTCAGAGGAACACTTGTAAAACCGATGTGTTGCGATTTAGCTCGTTTCGGTCTAAAACAGCTTGTTTCGCTGTATTAAGCAAGAATACATGCTTTTCGCGCAGTTATAAGAGAAAAAGTTTTGACGCGTGTCACAGGGACACTTGTAAAACCGATGTGTTGTGATTTAGCTCGTTTCAATTTAAAACAGCTTGTTTCGTTGTATTAAGCAAGAATACATGCTTTTCGCGCAGTTATAAGAAAAAAGTTTTGACGCGTATCAGAGGAACACTTGTAAAACCGATGTGTTGTGATTTAGCTCGTTTCGGTCTAAAACAGCTTGTTTCGCTGTAGTAAGCAAGAATACATGCTTTTCGCGCAGTTATAAGACAAAAAGTTTTGACGCGTGTCACAGGGACACTTGTGAAACCGATGTGTTGCGATTTAGCTCGTTTCGGTCTAAAACAGCTTGTTTCTCTGTATTAAGCAAGAATACATGCTTTTCGCACAGTTATAAGAGAAAAAGTTTTGACGCGTATCAGAGGAACACTTGTAAAACCGATGTGTTGTGATTTAGCTCGTTTCGGTCTAAAACAACTTGTTTCGCTGTATTAAGCAAGAATACATTCTTTTCGCGCAGTTATAAGACAAAAAGTTTTGACGCGTGTCACAGGGACACTTGTGAAACAGATGTGCTCAGATTTACCTCGTTTCGGTCTAAAACAGCTTGTTTCGTTGAACTAAGCAAGAATACATTCTTTTCGCGCAGTTATCAGAGAAAAAGTTTTGACGCGTATCAGAGGAACACTTGTAAAACCAATGTGTTCAGATTTACCTCGTTTCGGTCTAAAACAGCTTGTTTCGTTGAACTAAGCACGAATACATGCTTTTCGCGCAGTTATAAGAGAAAAAAGTTTTGACGCGTATCAGAGAAACACTTGTAAAACCGATGTGTTGTGATTTAGCTCGTTTCGGTCTAAAACAGCTTGTTTCGTTGTATTAAGCAAGAATACATGCTTTTCGCGCAGTTATAAGAGAAAAAGTTTTGACGCGTATCAGAGGAACACTTGTAAAACCGATGTGTTGTGATTTAGCTCGTTTTGGTCTAAAACAGCTTGTTTCGCTGTATTAAGCAAGAATACATGCTTTTCGCGCAGTTATAAGAGAAAAAGTTTTGACGCGTGTCACAGGGACACTTGTAAAACCGATGTGTTCAGATTTAGCTCGTTTCGGTCTAAAACAGCTTGTTTCGCTGTATTAAGCAGGAATACATGCTTTTCGCGCAGTTATAAGAGAAAAAGTTTTAAAGGCATGTCACAGGGACACTTGTAAAACCGATGTGTTCAGATTTACCACGTTTCGGTCTAAAACAGCTTGTTCCGTTAGACTAAGCACGAATACATGCTTTTCGCGCAGTTATAAGAGAAAAAAAGTTTTGACGCGTATCAGAGGAACACTTGTAAAACCGATGTGTTGTGATTTAGCTCGTTTCGGTCTAAAACAGCTTGTTTCGCTGTATTAAGCAAGAATACGTGCTTTTCGCGCAGTTATAAGAGAAAAAGTTTTGACGCGTGTCACAGGGACACGTGTAAACTCGATGTGTTCAGATTTACCACGTTTCGGTCTAAAACAGCTTGTTTCGTTAGACTAAGCACGAATACATGCTTTTCGCGCAGTTATAAGAGAAAAAGTTTTGACGCGTGTCACAGGGACACTTGTAAAACCGATGTGTTCAAATTTAGCTCGTTTTGGTGTAAAACAGCTTGTTTCGTTGTATTAAGCACGAATACATGCTTTTCGCGCAGTTATAAGAGAAAAAGTTTAGACGCGTGTCACAGGAACACTTGTAAAACCGATGTGTTCAGATTTACCTCGTTTCGGTGTAAAACAGCTTGTTTCGTTGACAAAAGCACGAATACATGCTTTTCGCGCAGTTATATGAGAAAAAAGTTTTGACGCGTATCAGAGAAACACTTGTAAAACCGATGTGTTGTGATTGAGCTCGCTTCGGTCTAAAACAGCTTGTTTCGTTGTATTAAGCAAGAATACATGCTTTTCGCGCAGTTATAAGAGAAAAAGTTTTGACGCGTATCAGAGGAACGCTTGTAAAACCGATGTGTTGTGATTTAGCTCGTTTTGGTCTAAAACAGCTTGTTTCGCTGTATTAAGCAAGAATACATGCTTTTCGCGCAGTTATAAGAGAAAAAGTTTTGACGCGTGTCACAGGGACACTTGTAAAACCGATGTGTTCAGATTTAGCTCGTTTCGGTCTAAAACAGCTTGTTTCGCTGTATTAAGCAGGAATACATGCTTTTCGCGCAGTTATAAGAGAAAAAGTTTTAAAGGCATGTCACAGGGACACTTGTAAAACCGATGTGTTCAGATTTACCACGTTTCGGTCTAAAACAGCTTGTTTCGTTAGACTAAGCACGAATACATGCTTTTCGCGCAGTTATAAGAGAAAAAAGTTTTGACGCGTATCAGAGGAACACTTGTAAAACCGATGTGTTGTGATTTAGCTCGTTTCGGTCTAAAACAGCTTGTTTCGTTGTATAAGCAAGAATACAAGCTTTTCGCGCAGTTGTAAGAGAAAAAGTTCTGACGCGTGTCACAGGGACACTTGTAAAACCGATGTGTTCAGATTTACCTCGTTTCGGTCTAAAACAGCTTGTTTCGTTGTATTAAGCACGAATACATGCTTTTCGCGCAGTTATAAGAGAAAAAGTTTAGACGCGTATCAGAGGAACACTTGTAAAACCGATGTGTTGTGATTTAGCTCGTTTCGGTCTAAAACAGCTTGTTTCGCTGTATTAAGCAAGAATACATGCTTTTCGCGCAGTTATAAGAGAAAACGTTTTGACGCGTGTCACAGGGACACTTGTAAAACCGATGTGTTCAGTTTTACCTCGTTTCGGTCTAAAACAGCTTGTTTCGTTGAACTAAGCACGAATACATGCTTTTCGCGCAGTTATAAGAGAAAAAAGTTTTGACGCGTGTCAGAGGAACACTTGTAAAACCGATGTGTTGCGATTTAGCTCGTTTCGGTCTAAAACAGCTTGTTTCGCTGTATTAAGCAAGAATACATGCTTTTCGCGCAGTTATAAGAGAAAAAGTTTTGACGCGTGTCACAGGGACACTTGTAAAACCGATGTGTTGTGATTTAGCTCGTTTCGGTTTAAAACAGCTTGTTTCGTTGTATTAAGCAAGAATACATGCTTTTCGCGCAGTTATAAGAGAAAAAGTTTTGACGCGTATCAAAGGAACACTTGTAAAACCGATGTGTTGTGATTTAGCTCGTTTTGGTCTAAAACAGCTTGTTTCGCTGTATTAACAAGAATACATGTTTTTCGCGCAGTTATTAGCGAAAAAGTTTTGACGAGTATTACGTGGAACAATTGTAATACCGATGTGTTGTGATTTGGCTCGTTTCGGTCTAAAACAGCTTGTTTCGTTGTATTAAGCAAGAATACATTCTTTTCGCGCAGTTATAAGACAAAAAGTTTTGACGCGTGTCACAGAGACACTTGTGAAACAGATGTGCCCAGATTTACCTCGTTTCGGTCTGAAACAGCTTGTTTCGTTGAACTAAGCAAGAATACATTCTTTTCGCGCAGTTATCAGAGAAAAAGTTTTGACGCGTATCAGAGGAACACTTGTAAAACCAATGTGTTCAGATTTACCTCGTTACGGTCTAAAACAGCTTGTTTCGTTGAACTAAGCACGAATACATGCTTTTCGCGCAGTTATAAGAGAAAAAAGTTTTGACGCGTATCAGAGAAACACTTGTAAAACCGATGTGTTGTGATTTAGCTCGTTTCGGTCTAAAACAGCTTGTTTCGTTGTATTAAGCAAGAATACATGCTTTTCGCGCAGTTATAAGAGAAAAAGTTTTGACGCGTATCAGAGGAACACTTGTAAAACCGATGTGTTGTGATTTAGCTCGTTTTGGTCTAAAACAGCTTGTTTCGCTGTATTAAGCAAGAATACATGCTTTTCGCGCAGTTATACAGAGAAAAAGTTTTGACGCGTGTCACAGGGACACTTGTAAAACCGATGTGTTCAGATCTAGCTCGTTTTGGTGTAAACAGCTTGTTTCGTTGTATTAAGCACGAATACATGCTTTTCGCGCAGTTATAAGAGAAAAAGTTTAGACGCGTATCAGAGGAACACTTGTAAAACCGATGTGTTGTGATTTAGCTCGTTTCGGGTCTAAAACAGCTTGTTTCGTTGTATTAAGCAAGAATACATGCTTTTCGCGCAGTTATAAGAAAAAAAGTTTGACGCGTATCAGAGGAACACTTGTAAAACCGATGTGTTGTGATTTAGCTCGTTTCGGTCTAAAACAGCTTGTTTCGCTGTAGTAAGCAAGAATACATGCTTTTCGCGCAGTTATAAGACAAAAAGTTTTGACGCGTGTCACAGGGACACTTGTGAAACAGATGTGCTCAGATTTACCTCGTTTCGGTCTAAAACAGCTTGTTTCGTTGAACTAAGCATGAATACATGCTTTTCGCGCAGTTATAGGAGAAAAAAGTTTTGACGCGTATCAGAGGAACACTTGTAAAACCGATGTGTTGCGATTTAGCTCGTTTCGGTCTAAAACAGCTTGTTTCTTTGTATTAAGCAAGAATACATGCTTTTCGCGCAGTTATAAGAGAAAAAGTTTTGACGCGTATCAGAGGAACACTTGTAAAACCGATGTGTTGTGATTTACCTTGTTTCGGTCTAAAACAGCTTGTTTCGTTGTATTAAGCACGAATACATGCTTTTCGCGCAGTTATAAGAGAAAAAGTTTAGAAAACGTATCAGAGGAACACTTGTAAAACCGATGTGTTGTGATTTAGCTCGTTTTGGTCTAAAACAGCTTGTTTCGCTGTATTAAGCAGGAATACATGCTTTTCGCGCAGTTATAAAGAGAAAAAGTTTTTACGCGTGTCACAGGGACACTTGTAAAACCGATGTGTTCAGATTTAGCTCGTTTCGGTCTAAAACAGCTTGTTTCGTGTATTAAGCAGGAATACATGCTTTTCGCGCAGTTATAAGAGAAAAAGTTTTAAAGGCATGTCACAGGGACACTTGTAAAACCGATGTGTTCAGATTTACCACGTTTCGGTCTAAAACAGCTTGTTTCGTTAGACTAAGCACGAATACATGCTTTTCGCGCAGTTATAAGAGAAAAAAGTTTTGACGCGTATCAGAGGAACACTTGTAAAACCGATGTGTTGTGATTTAGCTCGTTTCGGTCTAAAACAGCTTGTTTCGTTGTATTAAGCAAGAATACATGCTTTTCGCGCAGTTATAAGAGAAAAAGTTTTGACGCGTGTCACAGGGACACTTGTAAAACCGATGTGTTCAAATTTAGCTCGTTTCGGTCTAAAACAACTTGTTTCGTTGTATTAAGCACGAATACATGCTTTTCGCGCAGTTATAAGAGAAAAAAGTTTTGACGCGTATCAGAGGAAGACTTGTAAAACCGATGTGTTGTGATTTAGCTCGTTTTGGTCTAAAACAGCTTGTTTCGCTGTATTAAGCAAGAAAACGTGCTTTTCGCGTAGTTATAAGATAAAAAGTTTTGACGCGTGTCACAGGGACACTTGTAAAACCGAGGTGTTCAGATCTAGCTCGTTTTGGTGTAAAACAGCTTGTTTCGTTGTATTAAGCACGAATACATGCTTTTCGCTCAGTTATAAGAGAAAAAGTTTAGACGCGTATCAGAGGAACACTAGTAAAACCGATGTGTTGTGATTTAGCTCGTTTCGGTCTAAAACAGCTTGTTTCGTTGTATTAAGCAAAAATACATGCTTTTCGCGCAGTTATAAGAGAAAAAGTTTTTGACGCGTATCAAAGGAACACTTGTAAAACCGATGTGTTGTGATTTAGCTCGTTTTGGTCTAAAACAGCTTGTTTCGCTGTATTAACAAGAATACATGCTTTTCGCGCAGTTATTAGCGAAAAAGTTTTGACGAGTATCACGTGGAACAATTGTAATACCGATGTGTTGTGATTTGGCTCGTTTCGGTCTAAAACAGCTTGTTTCGTTGTATTAAGCAAGAATACATTCTTTTCGCGCAGTTATAAGACAAAAAGTTTTGACGCGTGTCACAGGGACACTTGTGAAACAGATGTGCTCAGATTTACCTCGTTTCGGTCTAAAACAGCTTGTTTCGTTGAACTAAGCAAGAATACATTCTTTTCGCGCAGTTATCAGAGAAAAAGTTTTGACGCGTATCAGAGGAACACTTGTAAACCAATGTGTTTCAGATTTACCTCGTTTCGGTCTAAAACAGCTTGTTTCGTTGAACTAAGCACGAATACATGCTTTTCGCGCCAGTTATAAGAGAAAAAAGTTTTGACGCGTATCAGAGAAACACTTGTAAAACCGATGTGTTGTGATTTAGCTCGTTTCGGTCTAAAACAGCTTGTTTCGTTGTATTAAGCAAGAATACATGCTTTTCGCGCAGTTATAAGAGAAAAAGTTTTGACGCGTTTCAGAGGAACACTTGTAAACCGATGTGTTGTGATTTAGCTCGTTTTGGTCTAAAACAGCTTGTTCGCTGTATTAAAGCAAGAATACATGCTTTTCGCGCAGTTATAAGAGAAAAAGTTTTGACGCGTGTCACAGGGACACTTGTAAAACCGATGTGTTCAAATTTAGCTCGTTTCGGTCTAAAACAACTTGTTTCGTTGTATTAAGCACGAATACATGCTTTTCGCGCAGTTATAAGAGAAAAAAGTTTTGACGCGTATCAGAGGAAGACTTGTAAAACCGATGTGTTGTGATTTAGCTCGTTTTGGTCTAAAACAGCTTGTTTCGCTGTATTAAGCAAGAAAACGTGCTTTTCGCGTAGTTATAAGATAAAAAGTTTTGACGCGTGTCACAGGGACACTTGTAAAACCGAGGTGTTCAGATCTAGCTCGTTTTGGTGTAAAACAGCTTGTTTCGTTGTATTAAGCACGAATACATGCTTTTCGCGCAGTTATAAGAGAAAAAGTTTAGACGCGTATCAGAGGAACACTAGTAAAACCGATGTGTTGTGATTTAGCTCGTTTCGGTCTAAAACAGCTTGTTTCGTTGTATTAAGCAAAAATACATGCTTTTCGCGCAGTTATAAGAGAAAAAGTTTTGACGCGTATCAAAGGAACACTTGTAAAACCGATGTGTTGTGATTTAGCTCGTTTTGGTCTAAAACAGCTTGTTTCGCTGTATTAACAAGAATACATGTTTTTCGCGCAGTTATTAGCGAAAAAGTTTTGACGAGTATTACGTGGAACAATTGTAATACCGATGTGTTGTGATTTGGCTCGTTTCGGTCTAAAACAGCTTGTTTCGTTGTATTAAGCAAGAATACATTCTTTTCGCGCAGTTATAAGACAAAAAGTTTTGACGCGTGTCACAGAGACACTTGTGAAACAGATGTGCCCAGATTTACCTCGTTTCGGTCTAAAACAGCTTGTTTCGTTGAACTAAGCAAGAATACATTCTTTTCGCGCAGTTATCAGAGAAAAAGTTTTGACGCGTATCAGAGGAACACTTGTAAAACCAATGTGTTCAGATTTACCTCGTTTCGGTCTAAAACAGCTTGTTTCGTTGAACTAAGCACGAATACATGCTTTTCGCGCAGTTATAAGAGAAAAAAGTTTTGACGCGTATCAGAGAAACACTTGTAAAACCGATGTGTTGTGATTTAGCTCGTTTCGGTCTAAAACAGCTTGTTTCGTTGTATTAAGCAAGAATACATGCTTTTCGCGCAGTTATAAGAGAAAAAGTTTTGACGCGTATCAGAGGAACACTTGTAAAACCGATGTGTTGTGATTTAGCTCGTTTTGGTCTAAAACAGCTTGTTTCGCTGTATTAAGCAAGAATACATGCTTTTCGCGCAGTTATAAGAGAAAAAGTTTTGACGCGTGTCACAGGGACACTTGTAAAACCGATGTGTTCAGATCTAGCTCGTTTTGGTGTAAAACAGCTTGTTTCGTTGTATTAAGCACGAATACATGCTTTTCGCGCAGTTATAAGAGAAAAAGTTTAGACGCGTATCAGAGGAACACTTGTAAAACCGATGTGTTGTGATTTAGCTCGTTTCGGTCTAAAACAGCTTGTTTCGTTGTATTAAGCAAGAATACATGCTTTTCGCGCAGTTATAAGAAAAAAAGTTTTGACGCGTATCAGAGGAACACTTGTAAAACCGATGTGTTGTGATTTAGCTCGTTTCGGTCTAAAACAGCTTGTTTCGCTGTAGTAAGCAAGAATACATGCTTTTCGCGCAGTTATAAGACAAAAAGTTTTGACGCCTGTCACAGGGACACTTGTGAAACAGATGTGCTCAGATTTACCTCGTTTCGGTCTAAAACAGCTTGTTTCGTTGAACTATGCATGAATACGTGCTTTTCGCGCAGTTATAAGAGAAAAAAGTTTTGACGCGTATCAGAGGAACACTTGTAAAACCGATGTGTTGCGATTTAGCTAGTTTCGGTCTAAAACAGCTTGTTTCTTTGTATTAAGCAAGAATACATGCTTTTCGCGCAGTTATAAGAGAAAAAGTTTTGACGCGTATCAGAGGAACACTTGTAAAACCGATGTGTTGTGATTTACCTTGTTTCGGTCTAAAACAGCTTGTTTCGTTTGTATTAAGCACGAATACATGCTTTTCGCGCAGTTATAAGAGAAAAAGTTTAGAAACGTATCAGAGGAACACTTGTAAAACCGATGTGTTGTGATTTAGCTCGTTTTGGTCTAAAACAGCTTGTTTCGCTGTATTAAGCAGGAATACATGCTTTTCGCGCAGTTATAAGAGAAAAAGTTTTGACGCGTGTCACAGGGACACTTGTAAAACCGATGTGTTCAGATTTAGCTCGTTTCGGTCTAAAACAGCTTGTTTCGCTGTATTAAGCAGGAATACATGCTTTTCGCGCAGTTATAAGAGAAAAAGTTTTAAAGGCATGTCACAGGGACACTTGTAAAACCGATGTGTTCAGATTTACCACGTTTCGGTCTAAAACAGCTTGTTTCGTTAGACTAAGCACGAATACATGCTTTTCGCGCAGTTATAAGAGAAAAAAGTTTTGACGCGTATCAGAGAAACACTTGTAAAACCGATGTGTTGTGATTTAGCTCGTTTCGGTCTAAAACAGCTTGTTTCGTTGTATTAAGCAAGAATACATGCTTTTCGCGCAGTTATAAGAGAAAAAGTTTTGACGCGTATCAGAGGAACACTTGTAAAACCGATGTGTTGTGATTTAGCTCGTTTTGGTCTAAAACAGCTTGTTTCGCTGTATTAAGCAAGAATACATGCTTTTCGCGCAGTTATAAGAGAAAAAGTTTTGACCGCGTGTCACAGGGACACTTGTAAAACCGATGTGTTCAGATCTAGCTCGTTTTGGTGTAAAACAGCTTGTTTCGTTGTATTAAGCACGAATACATGCTTTTCGCGCAGTTATAAGAGAAAAAGTTTAGACGCGTATCAGAGGAACACTTGTAAAACCGATGTGTTGTGATTTAGCTCGTTTCGGTCTAAAACAGCTTGTTTCGTTGTATTAAGCAAGAATACATGCTTTTCGCGCAGTTATAAGAAAAAAAGTTTTGACGCGTATCAGAGGAACACTTGTAAAACCGATGTGTTGTGATTTAGCTCGTTTCGGTCTAAAACAGCTTGTTTCGCTGTAGTAAGCAAGAATACATGCTTTTCGCGCAGTTATAAGACAAAAAGTTTTGACGCGTGTCACAGGGACACTTGTGAAACAGATGTGCTCAGATTTACCTCGTTTCGGTCTAAAACAGCTTGTTTCGTTGAACTATGCATGAGTACGTGCTTTTCGCGCAGTTATAAGAGAAAAAAGTTTTGACGCGTATCAGAGGAACACTTGTAAAACCGATGTGTTGCGATTTAGCTAGTTTCGGTCTAAAACAGCTTGTTTCTTTGTATTAAGCAAGAATACATGCTTTTCGCGCAGTTATAAGAGAAAAAGTTTTGACGCGTATCAGAGGAACACTTGTAAAACCGATGTGTTGTGATTTACCTTGTTTCGGTCTAAAACAGCTTGTTTCGTTGTATTAAGCACGAATACATGCTTTTCGCGCAGTTATAAGAGAAAAAGTTTAGAAACGTATCAGAGGAACACTTGTAAAACCGATGTGTTGTGATTTAGCTCGTTTTGGTCTAAAACAGCTTGTTTCGCTGTATTAAGCAGGAATACATGCTTTTCGCGCAGTTATAAAGAGAAAAAGTTTTGACGCGTGTCACAGGGACACTTGTAAAACCGATGTGTTCAGATTTAGCTCGTTTCGGTCTAAAACAGCTTGTTTCGCTGTATTAAGCAGGAATACATGCTTTTCGCGCAGTTATAAGAGAAAAAGTTTTTAAAGGCATGTCACAGGGACACTTGTAAAACCGATGTGTTCAGATTTACCACGTTTCGGTCTAAAACAGCTTGTTTCGTTAGACTAAGCACGAATACATGCTTTTCGCGCAGTTATAAGAGAAAAAAGTTTTGACGCGTATCAGAGGAACACTTGTAAAACCGATGTGTTGTGATTTAGCTCGTTTCGGTCTAAAACAGCTTGTTTCGTTGTATTAAGCAAGAATACATGCTTTTCGCGCAGTTATAAGAGAAAACGTTTTGACGCGTGTCACAGGGACACTTGTAAAACCGATGTGTTCAAATTTAGCTCGTTTCGGTCTAAAACAACTTGTTTCGTTGTATTAAGCAAGAATACATGCTTTTCGCGCAGTTATAAGAGAAAAAAGTTTTGACGCGTATCAGAGGAAGACTTGTAAAACCGATGTGTTGTGATTTAGCTCGTTTTGGTCTAAAACAGCTTGTTTCGCTGTATTAAGCAAGAAAACGTGCTTTTCGCGTAGTTATAAGATGAAAAGTTTTGACGCGTGTCACAGGGACACTTGTAAAACCGAGGTGTTCAGATCTAGCTCGTTTTGGTGTAAAACAGCTTGTTTCGTTGTATTAAGCACGAATACATGCTTTTCGCGCAGTTATAAGAGAAAAAGTTTAGACGCGTATCAGAGGAACACTAGTAAAACCGATGTGTTGTGATTTAGCTCGTTTCGGTCTAAAACAGCTTGTTTCGTTGTATTAAGCAAAAATACATGCTTTTCGCGCAGTTATAAGAGAAAAAGTTTTGACGCGTATCAAAGGAACACTTGTAAAACCGATGTGTTGTGATTTAGCTCGTTTTGGTCTAAAACAGCTTGTTTCGCTGTATTAACAAGAATACATGCTTTTCGCGCAGTTATTAGCGAAAAAGTTTTGACGAGTATCACGTGGAACAATTGTAATACCGATGTGTTGTGATTTGGCTCGTTTCGGTCTAAAACAGCTTGTTTCGTTGTATTAAGCAAGAATACATTCTTTTCGCGCAGTTATAAGACAAAAAGTTTTGACGCGTGTCACAGGGACACTTGTGAAACAGATGTGCTCAGATTTACCTCGTTTCGGTCTAAAACAGCTTGTTTCGTTGAACTAAGCAAGAATACATTCTTTTCGCGCAGTTATCAGAGAAAAAGTTTTGACGCGTATCAGAGGAACACTTGTAAAACCAATGTGTTCAGATTTACCTCGTTTCGGTCTAAAACAGCTTGTTTCGTTGAACTAAGCACGAATACATGCTTTTCGCGCAGTTATAAGAGAAAAAAGTTTTGACGCGTATCAGAGAAACACTTGTAAAACCGATGTGTTGTGATTTAGCTCGTTTCGGTCTAAAACAGCTTGTTTCGTTGTATTAAGCAAGAATACATGCTTTTCGCGCAGTTATAAGAGAAAAAGTTTTGACGCGTATCAGAGGAACACTTGTAAAACCGATGTGTTGTGATTTAGCTCGTTTTGGTCTAAAACAGCTTGTTTCGCTGTATTAAGCAAGAATACATGCTTTTCGCGCAGTTATAAGAAAAAAAGTTTTGACGCGTGTCACAGGGACACTTGTAAAACCGATGTGTTCAGATTTAGCTCGTTTCGGTCTAAAACAGCTTGTTTCGCTGTATTAAGCAGGAATACATGCTTTTCGCGCAGTTATAAGAGAAAAAGTTTTAAAGGCATGTCACAGGGACACTTGTAAAACCGATGTGTTCAGATTTACCACGTTTCGGTCTAAAACAGCTTGTTTCGTTAGACTAAGCACGAATACATGCTTTTCGCGCAGTTATAAGAGAAAAAAGTTTTGACGCGTATCAGAGGAACACTTGTAAAACCGATGTGTTGTGATTTAGCTCGTTTCGGTCTAAAACAGCTTGTTTCGTTGTATTAAGCAAGAATACATGCTTTTCGCGCAGTTATAAGAGAAAAAGTTTTGACGCGTGTCACAGATACACTTGTAAAACCGATGTGTTCAGATTTACCTCGTTTCGGTCTAAAACAGCTTGTTTCGTTGTATTAAGCACAAATACATGCTTTTCGCGCAGTTATAAGAGAAAAAGTTTAGACGCGTATCAGAGGAACACTTGTAAAACCGATGTGTTGTGATTTAGCTCGTTTCGGTCTAAAACAGCTTGTTTCGCTGTATTAAGCAAGAATACATGCTTTTCGCGCAGTTATAAGAGAAAAAGTTTTGACGCGTGTCACAGGGACACTTGTAAAACCGATGTGTTCAGATTTACCTCGTTTCGGTCTAAAACAGCTTGTTTCGTTGAACTAAGCACGAATACATGCTTTTCGCGCAGTTATAAGAGAAAAAAGTTTTGACGCGTGTCAGAGGAACACTTGTAAAACCGATGTGTTGCGATTTAGCTCGTTTCGGTCTAAAACAGCTTGTTTCGCTGTATTAAGCAAGAATACATGCTTTTCGCGCAGTTATAAGAGAAAAAGTTTTGACGCGTGTTACAGGGACACTTGTAAAACCGATGTGTTCAAATTTAGCTCGTTTCGGTCTAAAACAGCTTGTTTCGTTGTATTAAGCAAGAATACATGCTTTTCGCGCAGTTATAAGAGAAAAAGTTTTGACGCGTATCAGAATAGCACTTGTAAAACCGATGTGTTGTGATTTAGCTCGTTTCGGTCTAAAACAGCTTGTTTCGCTGTATTAAGCAAGAATACATGCTTTTCGCGCAGTTATAAGAGAAAAAGTTTTGACGCGTGTCACAGGGACACTTGTAAAACCGATGTGTTGTGATTTAGCTCGTTTCGGTCTAAAACAGCTTGTTTCGCTGTATTAAGCAAGAATACGTGCTTTTCGCGCAGTTATAAGAGAAAAAGTTTTGACGCGTGTCACAGGGACACTTGTGAAACCGATGTGCTCAGATTTACCTCGTTTCGGTCTAAAACAGCTTGTTTCGTTGAACTAAGCACGAATACATGCTTTTCGCGCAGTTATAAGAGAAAAAAGTTTTGACGCGTATCAGAGGAACACTTGTAAAACCGATGTTTTGCGATTTAGCTCGTTTCGGTCTAAAACAGCTTGTTTCGCTGTAATAAGCACGAATACATGCTTTTCGCGCACTTATAGGAGAAAAAGTTTTGACGCGTATCAGAGGAACACTTGTAAAACCGATGTGTTGTGATTTAACTCGTTTCGGTCTAAAACAGCTTGTTTCGCTGTATTAAGCAAGAATACATGCTTTTCGCGCAGTTATAAGAGAAAAGGTTGTGACGCGTGTCACAGGGACACTAGTAAAACCGATGTGTTCAGATTTAGCTCGTTTCGGTCTAAAACAGCTTGTTTCGCTGTATTAAGCAAGAATACATGCTTTTCGCGCAGTTATAAGAGAAAAGGTTGTGACGCGTGTCACAGGGACACTAGTAAAACCGATGTGTTCAGATTAAGCTCGTTTCGGTCTAAAACAGCAAGTTTCGCTGTATTTAAGCACGAATACATGCTTTTCGCGCAGGTATAAGAGAAAAGGTTTGACGCGTGTCACAGGGACACTTGTAAAACCGATGTGTTCAGATTTAGCTCGTTTCTGTCTAAAACAGCTTGTTTCGCTGTATTAAGCAAGAATACGTGCTTTTCGCGCAGTTACAAGAGAAAAAATTTTGACGCGTGTTACAGGGACACTTGTAAAACCGATGTGTTCAGATCTAGCTCGTTTTGGTGTAAAACAGCTTGTTTCGTTGTATTAAGCACGAATACATGCTTTTCGCGCAGTTATAAGAGAAAAAGTTTAGACGCGTATCAGAGGAACACTTGTAAAACCGATGTGTTGCGATTTAGCTCGTTTCGGTCTAAAACAGCTTGTTTCTTTGTATTAAGCAAGAATACATGCTTTTCGCGCAGTTATAAGAGAAAAAGTTTTGACGCGTATCAGAGGAACACTTGTAAAACCGATGTGTTGTGATTTACCTTGTTTCGGTCTAAAACAGCTTGTTTCGTTGTATTAAGCACGAATACATGCGTTTCGCGCAGTTATAAGAGAAAAAGTTTAGAAACGTATCAGAGGAACACTTGTAAAACCGATGTGTTGTGATTTAGCTCGTTTTGGTCTAAAACAGCTTGTTTCGCTGTATTAAGCAAGAATACATGCTTTTCGCGCAGTTATAAGAGAAAAAGTTTTGACGCGTGTCACAGGGACACTTGTAAAACCGATGTGTTCAGATTTAGCTCGTTTCGGTCTAAAACAGCTTGTTTCGCTGTATTAAGCAGGAATACATGCTTTTCGCGCAGTTATAAGAGAAAAAGTTTTGACGCGTGTCACAGGGACACTTGTGAAACAGATGTGCTCAGATTTACCTCGTTTCGGTCTAAAACAGCTTGTTTCGTTGAACTAAGCAAGAATACATTCTTTTCGCGCAGTTATCAGAGGAAAACGTTTTGACGCGTATCAGAGGAACACTTGTAAAACCGATGTGTTGCGATTTAGCTCGTTTCGGTCTAAAACAGCTTGTTTCTTTGTATTAAGCAAGAATACATGCTTTTCGCGCAGTTATAAGAGAAAAAGTTTTGACGCGTATCAGAGGAACACTTGTAAAACCGATGTGTTGTGATTTACCTTGTTTCGGTCTAAAACAGCTTGTTTCGTTAGACTAAGCACGAATACATGCTTTTCGCGCAGTTATAAGAGAAAAAAGTTTTGACGCGTATCAGAGGAACACTTGTAAAACCGATGTGTTGTGATTTAGCTCGTTTCGGTCTAAAACAGCTTGTTTCGTTGTATTAAGCAAGAATACATGCTTTTCGCGCAGTTATAAGAGAAAAAGTTTTGACGCGTGTCACAGGGACACTTGTAAAACCGATGTGTTCAAATTTAGCTCGTTTCGGTCTAAAACAACTTGTTTCGTTGTATTAAGCAAGAATACATGCTTTTCGCGCAGTTATAAGAGAAAAAAGTTTTGACGCGTATCAGAGGAAGACTTGTAAAACCGATGTGTTGTGATTTAGCTCGTTTTGGTCTAAAACAGCTTGTTTCGCTGTATTAAGCAAGAAAACGTGCTTTTCGCGTAGTTATAAGATGAAAAGTTTTGACGCGTGTCACAGGGACACTTGTAAAACCGAGGTGTTCAGATCTAGCTCGTTTGGTGTAAAAACAGCTTGTTTCGTTGTATTAAGCACGAATACATGCTTTTCGCGCAGTTATAAGAGAAAAAGTTTAGACGCGTATCAGAGGAACACTAGTAAAACCGATGTGTTGTGATTTAGCTCGTTTCGGTCTAAAACAGCTTGTTTCGTTGTATTAAGCAAAAATACATGCTTTTCGCGCAGTTATAAGAGAAAAGTTTTGACGCGTATCAAAGGAACACTTGTAAAACCGATGTGTTGTGATTTAGCTCGTTTTTGGTCTAAAACAGCTTGTTTCGCTGTATTAACAAGAATACATGCTTTTCGCGCAGTTATTAGCGAAAAAGTTTTTGACGAGTATCACGTGGAACAATTGTAATACGATGTGTTGTGATTTGGCTCGTTTCGGTCTAAACAGCTTGTTTCGTTGTATTAAGCAAGAATACATTCTTTTCGCGCAGTTATAAGACAAAAAGTTTTGACGCGTGTCACAGGGACACTTGTGAAACAGATGTGCTCAGATTTACCTCGTTTCGGTCTAAAACAGCTTGTTTCGTTGAACTAAGCAAGAATACATTCTTTTCGCGCAGTTATCAGAGAAAAAGTTTTGACGCGTATCAGAGGAACACTTGTAAAACCATGTGTTCAGATTTACCTCGTTTCGGTCTAAAACAGCTTGTTTCGTTGAACTAAGCACGAATACATGCTTTCGCGCAGTTATAAGAGAAAAAAGTTTTGACGCGTATCAGAGAAACACTTGTAAAACCGATGTGTTGTGATTTAGCTCGTTTCGGTCTAAAACAGCTTGTTTCGTTGTATTAAGCAAGAATACATGCTTTTCGCGCAGTTATAAGAGAAAAAGTTTTGACGCGTATCAGAGGAACACTTGTAAAACCGATGTGTTGTGATTTAGCTCGTTTTGGTCTAAACAGCTTGTTTCGCTGTATTAAGCAAGAATACATGCTTTTCGCGCAGTTTATAAGAAAAAAAGTTTTGACGCGTGTCACAGGGACACTTGTAAAACCGATGTGTTCAGATTTAGCTCGTTTCGGTCTAAAACAGCTTGTTTCGCTGTATTAAGCAGAATACATGCTTTTCGCGCAGTTATAAGAGAAAAAGTTTTAAAGGCATGTCACAGGGACACTTGTAAAACCGATGTGTTCAGATTTACCACGTTTCGGTCTAAAAACAGCTTGTTTCGTTAGACTAAGCACGAATACATGCTTTTCGCGCAGTTATAAGAGAAAAAAGTTTTGACGCGTATCAGAGGAACACTTGTAAAACCGATGTGTTGTGATTTAGCTCGTTTCGGTCTAAAACAGCTTGTTTCGTTGTATTAAGCAAGAATACATGCTTTTCGCGCAGTTATAAGAGAAAAAGTTTTGACGCGTGTCACAGATACACTTGTAAAACCGATGTGTTCAGATTTACCTCGTTTCGTCTAAAACAGCTTGTTTCGTTGTATTAAGCACAAATACATGCTTTCGCGCAGTTATAAGAGAAAAAGTTTAGACGCGTATCAGAGGAACACTTGTAAAACCGATGTGTTGTGATTTAGCTCGTTTCGGTCTAAAACAGCTTGTTTCGCTGTATTAAGCAAGAATACATGCTTTTCGCGCAGTTATAAGAGAAAAAGTTTTGACGCGTGTCACAGGGACACTTGTAAAACCGATGTGTTCAGATTTACCTCGTTTCGGTCTAAAACAGCTTGTTTCGTTGAACTAAGCACGAATACATGCTTTTCGCGCAGTTATAAGAGAAAAAAGTTTTGACGCGTGTCAGAGGAACACTTGTAAAACCGATGTGTTGCGATTTAGCTCGTTTCGGTCTAAAACAGCTTGTTTCGCTGTATTAAGCAAGAATACATGCTTTTCGCGCAGTTATAAGAGAAAAAGTTTTGACGCGTGTTACAGGGACACTTGTAAAACCGATGTGTTCAAATTTAGCTCGTTTCGGTCTAAAACAGCTTGTTTCGTTGTATTAAGCAAGAATACATGCTTTTCGCGCAGTTATAAGAGAAAAAGTTTTGACGCGTATCAGAATAGCACCTGTAAAACCGATGTGTTGTGATTTAGCTCGTTTCGGTCTAAAACAGCTTGTTGCGCTGTATTAAGCAAGAATACATGCTTTTCGCGCAGTTATAAGAGAAAAAGTTTTGACGCGTGTCACAGGGACACTTGTAAAACCGATGTGTTGTGATTTAGCTCGTTTCGGTCTAAAACAGCTTGTTTCGCTGTATTAAGCAAGAATACGTGCTTTTCGCGCAGTTATAAGAGAAAAAGTTTTGACGCGTGTCACAGGGACACTTGTGAAACCGATGTGCTCAGATTTACCTCGTTTCGGTCTAAAACAGCTTGTTTCGTTGAACTAAGCACGAATACATGCTTTTCGCGCAGTTATAAGAGAAAAAAGTTTTGACGCGTATCAGAGGAACACTTGTAAAACCGATGTTTTGCGATTTAGCTCGTTTCGGTCTAAAACAGCTTGTTCGCTGTAATAAGCACGAATACATGCTTTTCGCGCACTTATAGGAGAAAAAGTTTTGACGCGTATCAGAGGAACACTTGTAAAACCGATGTGTTGTGATTTAACTCGTTTCGGTCTAAAACAGCTTGTTTCGCTGTATTAAGCAAGAATACATGCTTTTCGCGCAGTTATAAGAGAAAAGGTTGTGACGCGTGTCACAGGGACACTAGTAAAACCGATGTGTTCAGATTTAGCTCGTTTCGGTCTAAAACAGCTTGTTTCGCTGTATTAAGCAAGAATACATGCTTTTCGCGCAGTTATAAGAGAAAAGGTTGTGACGCGTGTCACAGGACACTAGTAAAACCGATGTGTTCAGATTAAGCTCGTTTCGGTCTAAAACAGCAAGTTTCGCTGTATTAAGCACGAATACATGCTTTTCGCGCAGGTATAAGAGAAAAAGGTTTGACGCGTGTCACAGGGACACTTGTAAAACCGATGTGTTCAGATTTAGCTCGTTTCTGTCTAAAACAGCTTGTTTCGCTGTATTAAGCAAGAATACGTGCTTTTCGCGCAGTTACAAGAGAAAAAATTTTGACGCGTGTTACAGGGACACTTGTAAAACCGATGTGTTCAGATCTAGCTCGTTTTGGTGTAAAACAGGCTTGTTTCGTTGTATTAAGCACGAATACATGCTTTTCGCGCAGTTATAAGAGAAAAAGTTTAGACGCGTATCAGAGGAACACTTGTAAAACCGATGTGTTGCGATTTAGCTCGTTTCGGTCTAAAACAGCTTGTTTCTTTGTATTAAGCAAGAATACATGCTTTTCGCGCAGTTATAAGAGAAAAAGTTTTGACGCGTATCAGAGGAACACTTGTAAAACCGATGTGTTGTGATTTACCTTGTTTCGGTCTAAACAGCTTGTTTCGTTGTATTAAGCACGAATACATGCGTTCGCGCAGTTATAAGAGAAAAAGTTAGAAACGTATCAGAGGAACACTTGTAAAACCGATGTGTTGTGATTTAGCTCGTTTTGGTCTAAAACAGCTTGTTTCGCTGTATTAAGCAAGAATACATGCTTTTCGCGCAGTTATAAGAGAAAAAGTTTTGACGCGTGTCACAGGGACACTTGTAAAACCGATGTGTTCAGATTTAGCTCGTTTCGGTCTAAAACAGCTTGTTTCGCTGTATTAAGCAGGAATACATGCTTTTCGCGCAGTTATAAGAGAAAAAGTTTTAAAGGCATGTCACAGGGACACTTGTAAAACCGATGTGTTCAGATTTACCACGTTTCGGTCTAAAACAGCTTGTTTCGTTAGACTAAGCACGAATACATGCTTTTCGCGCAGTTATAAGAGAAAAAAGTTTTGACGCGTATCAGAGGAACACTTGTAAAACCGATGTGTTGTGATTTAGCTCGTTTCGGTCTAAAACAGCTTGTTTCGTTGTATTAAGCAAGAATACATGCTTTTCGCGCAGTTATAAGAGAAAATGTTTTGACGCGTGTCACAGGGACACTTGTAAAACCGATGTGTTCAGATTTACCTCGTTTCGATCTAAAACAGCTTGTTTCGTTGTATTAAGCACAAATACATGCTTTTCGCGCAGTTATAAGAGAAAAAGTTTAGACGCGTATCAGAGGAACACTTGTAAAACCGATGTGTTGTGATTTAGCTCGTTTCGGTCTAAAACAGCTTGTTTCGCTGTATTAAGCAAGAATACATGCTTTTCGCGCAGTTATAAGAGAAAAAAGTTTTGACGCGTGTCACAGCGACACTTGTAAAACCGATGTGTTCAGATTTACCTCGTTTCGGTCTAAAACAGCTTGTTTCGTTGAACTAAGCACGAATACATGCTTTTCGCGCAGTTATAAGAGAAAAAAGTTTTGACGCGTGTCAGAGGAACACTTGTAAAACCGATGTGTTGCGATTTAGCTCGTTTCGGTCTAAAACAGCTTGTTTCGCTGTATTAAGCAAGAATACATGCTTTTCGCGCAGTTATAAGAGAAAAAGTTTTGACGCGTGTTACAGGGACACTTGTAAAACCGATGTGTTGTGATTTAGCTCGTTTCGGTCTAAAACAGCTTGTTTCGGTTGTATTAAGCAAGAATACATGCTTTTCGCGCAGTTATAGAGAAAAAGTTTGACGCGTATCAGAATAACACTTGTAAAACCGATGTGTTGTGATTTAGCTCGTTTCGGTCTAAAACAGCTTGTTTCGCTGTATTAAGCAAGAATACATGCTTTTCGCGCAGTTATAAGAGAAAAAGTTTTGACGCGTGTCACAGGGACACTTGTAAAACATATGTGTTGTGATTTAGCTCGTTTCGGTCTAAAACAGCTTGTGTCGCTGTATTAAGCAAGAATACGTGCTTTTCGCGCAGTTATAAGAGAAAAAGTTTTGACGCGTGTCACAGGGACACTTGTGAAACCGATGTGCTCAGATTTACCTCGTTTCGGTCTAAAACAGCTTGTTTCGTTGAACTAAGCACGAATACATGCTTTCGCGCAGTTATAAGAGAAAAAAGTTTTGACGCGTATCAGAGGAACACTTGTAAAACCGATGTGTTGCGATTTAGCTCGTTTCGGTCTAAAACAGCTTGTTTCGCTGTAATAAGCACGAATACATGCTTTTCGCGCAGTTATAGGAGAAAAAGTTTTGACGCGTATCAGAGGAACACTTGTAAAACCGATGTGTTGTGATTTAACTCGTTTCGGTCTAAAACAGCTTGTTTCGCTTTATTAAGCAAGAATACATGCTTTTCGCGCAGTTATAAGAGAAAAGGTTGTGACGCGTGTCACAGGGACACTAGTAAAACCGATGTGTTCAGATTTAGCTCGTTTCGGTCTAAAACACCTTGTTTCGCTGTATTAAGCAAGAATACATGCTTTTCGCGCAGTTATAAGAGAAAAGGTTGTGACGCCTGTCACAGGGACACTAGTAAAACCGATGTGTTCAGATTTAGCTCGTTTCGGTCTAAAACAGCAAGTTTCGCTGTATTAAGCACGAATACATGCTTTTCGCGCAGGTAGTAGAGAAAAAGTTTTGACGCGTGTCACAGGGACACTTGTTAAAACCTATGTGTTCAGATTTAGCTCGTTTCTGTCTAAACAGCTTGTTTCGCTGTATTAAGCAAGAATACGTGCTTTTCGCGCAGTTACAAGAGAAAAAGTTTTGACGCGTGTCACAGGGACACTTGTAAAACCGATGTGTTCAGATCTAGCTCGTTTTGGTGTAAAACAGCTTGTTTCGTTGTATTAAGCACGAATACATGCTTTTCGCGCAGTTATAAGAGAAAAAGTTTAGACGGCGTATCAGAGAACACTTGTAAAACCGATGTGTTGTGATTTAGCTCGTTTCGGTCTAAAACAGCTTGTTTCGTTGTATTAAGCAAGAATACATGCTTTTCGCGCAGTTATAAGAAAAAAAGTTTTGACGCGTATCAGAGGAACACTTGTAAATCCGATGTGTTGTGATTTAGCTCGTTTCGGTCTAAAACAGCTTGTTTCGCTGTAGTAAGCAAGAATACATGCTTTTCGCGCAGTTATAAGACAAAAAGTTTTGACGCGTGTCACAGGGACACTTGTGAAACAGATGTGCTCAGATTTACCTCGTTTCGGTCTAAAACAGCTTGTTTCGTTGAACTAAGCACGAATACATGCTTTTCGCGCAGTTATAAGAGAAAAAAGTTTTGACGCGTATCAGAGGGAACACTTGTAAAACCGATGTGTGCGATTTAGCTCGTTTCGGTCTAAAACAGCTTGTTTCTTTGTATTAAGCAAGAATACATGCTTTTCGCGCAGTTATAAGAGAAAAAGTTTTGACGCGTATCAGAGGAACACTTGTAAAACCGATGTGTTGTGATTTACCTCGTTTCGGTCTAAAACAGCTTGTTTCGTTGTATTAAGCACGAATCCATGCTTTCGCGCAGTTATAGAGAAAAAGTTTAGAAACGTATCAGAGGAACACTTGTAAAACCGATGTGTTGTGATTTAGCTCGTTTCGGTCTAAAACAGCTTGTTTCGTTGTATTAAGCAAGAATACATGCTTTTCGCGCAGTTATAAGAGAAAAAAGTTTTGACGCGTATCAGAGGAACACTTGTAAAACCGATGTGTTGCGATTTAGCTCGTTTCGGTCTAAAACAGCTTGTTTCGCTGTATTAAGCAAGAATACATGCTTTTCGCGCAGTTATAAGAGAAAAAGTTTTGACGCGTGTTACAGGGACACTTGTAAAACCGATGTGTTCAAATTTAGCTCGTTTCGGTCTAAAACAGCTTGTTTCGTTGTATTAAGCAAGAATACATGCTTTTCGCGCAGTTATAAGAGAAAAGTTTTGACGCGTATCAGAATAGCACTTGTAAAACCGATGTGTTGTGATTTAGCTCGTTTCGGTCTAAAACAGCTTGTTTCGCTGTATTAAGCAAGAATACATGCTTTTTCGCGCAGTTATAAGAGAAAAAGTTTTGACGCGTGTCACAGGGACACTTGTAAAACGATGTGTTGTGATTTAGCTCGTTTCGGTCTAAAACAGCTTGTTTCGCTGTATTAAGCAAGAATACGTGCTTTTCGCGCAGTTATAAGAGAAAAAGTTTTGACGCGTGTCACAGGGACACTTGTGAAACCGATGTGCTCAGATTTACTCGTTTTCGGTCTAAAACAGCTTGTTTCGTTGAACTAAGCACGAATACATGCTTTTCGCGCAGTTATAAGAGAAAAAAGTTTTGACGCGTATCAGAGGAACACTTGTAAAACCGATGTTTTGCGATTTAGTCGTTCGGTCTAAAACAGCTTGTTTCGCTGTAATAAGCACGAAATACATGCTTTTCGCGCACTTATAGGAGAAAAAGTTTTGACGCGTATCAGAGGAACACTTGTAAAACCGATGTGTTGTGATTTAACTCGTTTCGTCTAAAACAGCTTGTTTCGCTGTATTAAGCAAGAATACATGCTTTTCGCGCAGTTATAAGAGAAAAGGTTTGTGACGCGTGTCACAGGGACACTAGTAAAACCGATGTGTTCAGATTTAGCTCGTTTCGGTCTAAAACAGCTTGTTTCGCTGTATTAAGCAAGAATACATGCTTTTCGCGCAGTTATAAGAGAAAAGGTTGTGACGCGTGTCACAGGGACACTAGTAAAACCGATGTGTTCAGATTAAGCTCGTTTCGGTCTAAAACAGCAAGTTTCGCTGTATTAAGCACGAATACATGCTTTTCGCGCAGGTATAAGAGAAAAAGGTTTGACGCGTGTCACAGGGACACTTGTAAAACCGATGTGTTCAGATTTAGCTCGTTTCTGTCTAAAACAGCTTGTTTCGCTGTATTAAGCAAGAATACGTGCTTTTCGCGCAGTTACAAGAGAAAAAATTTGACGCGTGTTACAGGGACACTTGTAAAACCGATGTGTTCAGATCTAGCTCGTTTTGGTGTAAAACAGCTTGTTTCGTTGTATTAAGCACGAATACATGCTTTTCGCGCAGTTATAAGAGAAAAAGTTTAGACGCGTATCAGAGGAACACTTGTAAAACCGATGTGTTGCGATTTAGCTCGTTTCGGTCTAAAACAGCTTGTTTCTTTGTATTAAGCAAGAATACATGCTTTTCGCGCAGTTATAAGAGAAAAAGTTTTGACGCGTATCAGAGGAACACTTGTAAAACCGATGTGTTGTGATTTACCTTGTTTCGGTCTAAAACAGCTTGTTTCGTTGTATTAAGCACGAATACATGCGTTTCGCGCAGTTATAAGAGAAAAAGTTTAGAAACGTATCAGAGGAACACTTGTAAAACCGATGTGTTGTGATTTAGCTCGTTTTGGTCTAAAACAGCTTGTTTCGCTGTATTAAGCAAGAATACATGCTTTTCGCGCAGTTATAAGAGAAAAAGTTTTGACGCGTGTCACAGGGACACTTGTAAAACCGATGTGTTCAGATTTAGCTCGTTTCGGTCTAAAACAGCTTGTTTCGCTGTATTAAGCAGGAATACATGCTTTTCGCGCAGTTATAAGAGAAAAAGTTTTAAAGGCATGTCACAGGGACACTTGTAAAACCGATGTGTTCAGATTTACCACGTTTCGGTCTAAAACAGCTTGTTTCGTTAGACTAAGCACGAATACATGCTTTTCGCGCAGTTATAAGAGAAAAAAGTTTTGACGCGTATCAGAGGAACACTTGTAAAACCGATGTGTTGTGATTTAGCTCGTTTCGGTCTAAAACAGCTTGTTTCGTTGTATTAAGCAAGAATACATGCTTTTCGCGCAGTTATAAGAGAAAATGTTTTGACGCGTGTCACAGGGACACTTGTAAAACCGATGTGTTCAGATTTACCTCGTTTCGATCTAAAACAGCTTGTTTCGTTGTATTAAGCACAAATACATGCTTTTCGCGCAGTTATAAGAGAAAAAGTTTAGACGCGTATCAGAGGAACACTTGTAAAACCGATGTGTTGTGATTGTAGCTCGTTTCGGTCTAAACAGCTTGTTTCGCTGTATTAAGCAAGAATACATGCTTTTCGCGCAGTTATAAGAGAAAAAGTTTTGACGCGTGTCACAGCGACACTTGTAAAAACCGATGTGTTCAGATTTACCTCGTTTCGGTCTAAAACAGCTTGTTTCGTTGAACTAAGCACGAATACATGCTTTTCGCGCAGTTAAAGAGAAAAAAGTTTTGACGCGTGTCAGAGGAACACTTGTAAAACCGATGTGTTGCGATTTAGCTCGTTTCGGTCTAAAACAGCTTGTTTCGCTGTATTAAGCAAGAATACATGCTTTTCGCGCAGTTATAAGAGAAAAAGTTTTGACGCGTGTTACAGGGACACTTGTAAAACCGATGTGTTGTGATTTAGCTCGTTTCGGTCTAAAACAGCTTGTTTCGTTGTATTAAGCAAGAATACATGCTTTTCGCGCAGTTATAAGAGAAAAAGTTTTGACGCGTATCAGAATAACACTTGTAAAACCGATGTGTTGTGATTTAGCTCGTTTCGGTCTAAAACAGCTTGTTTCGCTGTATTAAGCAAGAATACATGCTTTTCGCGCAGTTATAAGAGAAAAAGTTTTGACGCGTGTCACAGGGACACTTGTAAAACATATGTGTTGTGATTTAGCTCGTTTCGGTCTAAAACAGCTTGTGTCGCTGTATTAAGCAAGAATACGTGCTTTTCGCGCAGTTATAGAGAAAAAGTTTTGACGCGTGTCACAGGGACACTTGTGAAACCGATGTGCTCAGATTTACCTCGTTTCGGTCTAAAACAGCTTGTTTCGTTGAACTAAGCACGAATACATGCTTTTCGCGGCAGTTATAAGAGAAAAAAGTTTTGACGCGTATCAGAGGAACACTTGTAAAACCGATGTGTTGCGATTTAGCTCGTTTCGGTCTAAAACAGCTTGTTTCGCTGTAATAAGCACGAATACATGCTTTTCGCGCAGTTATAGGAGAAAAAGTTTTGACGCGTATCAGAGGAACACTTGTAAAACCGATGTGTTGTGATTTAACTCGTTTCGGTCTAAAACAGCTTGTTTCGCTTTATTAAGCAAGAATACATGCTTTTCGCGCAGTTATAAGAGAAAAGGTTGTGACGCGTGTCACAGGGACACTAGTAAAACCGATGTGTTCAGATTTAGCTCGTTTCGGTCTAAAACACCTTGTTTCGCTGTATTAAGCAAGAATACATGCTTTTCGCGCAGTTATAAGAGAAAAGGTTGTGACGCCTGTCACAGGACACTAGTAAAACCGATGTGTTCAGATTTAGCTCGTTTCGGTCTAAAACAGCAAGTTTCGCTGTATTAAGCACGAATACATGCTTTTCGCGCAGGTATAAGAGAAAAAGTTTTGACGCGTGTCACAGGGGACACTTGTAAAACCGATGTGTTCAGATTTAGCTCGTTTCTGTCTAAAACAGCTTGTTTCGCTGTATTAAGCAAGAATACGTGCTTTTCGCGCAGTTACAAGAGAAAAAGTTTTGACGCGTGTCACAGGGACACTTGTAAAACCGATGTGTTCAGATCTAGCTCGTTTTGGTGTAAAACAGCTTGTTTCGTTGTATTAAGCACGAATACATGCTTTTCGCGCAGTTATAAGAGAAAAAGTTTAGACGCGTATCAGAGGAACACTTGTAAAACCGATGTGTTGTGATTTAGCTCGTTTCGGTCTAAAACAGCTTGTTTCGTTGTATTAAGCAAGAATACATGCTTTTCGCGCAGTTATAAGAAAAAAAGTTTTGACGCGTATCAGAGGAACACTTGTAAATCCGATGTGTTGTGATTTAGCTCGTTTCGGTCTAAAACAGCTTGTTTCGCTGTAGTAAGCAAGAATACATGCTTTTCGCGCAGTTATAAGACAAAAAGTTTTGACGCGTGTCACAGGGACACTTGTGAAACAGATGTGCTCAGATTTACCTCGTTTCGGTCTAAAACAGCTTGTTTCGTTGAACTAAGCACGAATACATGCTTTTCGCGCAGTTATAAGAGAAAAAAGTTTTGACGCGTATCAGAGGAACACTTGTAAAACCGATGTGTTGCGATTTAGCTCGTTTCGGTCTAAAACAGCTTGTTTCTTTGTATTAAGCAAGAATACATGCTTTTCGCGCAGTTATAAGAGAAAAAGTTTTGACGCGTATCAGAGGAACACTTGTAAAACCGATGTGTTGTGATTTACCTTGTTTCGGTCTAAAACAGCTTGTTTCGTTGTATTAAGCACGAATACATGCGTTTCGCGCAGTTATAAGAGAAAAAGTTTAGAAACGTATCAGAGGAACACTTGTAAAACCGATGTGTTGTGATTTAGCTCGTTTTGGTCTAAAACAGCTTGTTTCGCTGTATTAAGCAAGAATACATGCTTTTCGCGCAGTTATAAGAGAAAAAGTTTTGACGCGTGTCACAGGGACACTTGTAAAACCGATGTGTTCAGATTTAGCTCGTTTCGGTCTAAAACAGCTTGTTTCGCTGTATTAAGCAGGAATACATGCTTTTCGCGCAGTTATAAGAGAAAAAGTTTTAAAGGCATGTCACAGGGACACTTGTAAAACCGATGTGTTCAGATTTACCACGTTTCGGTCTAAAACAGCTTGTTTCGTTAGACTAAGCACGAATACATGCTTTTCGCGCAGTTATAAGAGAAAAAAGTTTTGACGCGTATCAGAGGAACACTTGTAAAACCGATGTGTTGTGATTTAGCTCGTTTCGGTCTAAAACAGCTTGTTTCGTTGTATTAAGCAAGAATACATGCTTTTCGCGCAGTTATAAGAGAAAATGTTTTGACGCGTGTCACAGGGACACTTGTAAAACCGATGTGTTCAGATTTACCTCGTTTCGATCTAAAACAGCTTGTTTCGTTGTATTAAGCACAAATACATGCTTTTCGCGCAGTTATAAGAGAAAAAGTTTAGACGCGTATCAGAGGAACACTTGTAAAACCGATGTGTTGTGATTTAGCTCGTTTCGGTCTAAAACAGCTTGTTTCGCTGTATTAAGCAAGAATACATGCTTTTCGCGCAGTTATAAGAGAAAAAGTTTTGACGCGTGTCACAGCGACACTTGTAAAACCGATGTGTTCAGATTTACCTCGTTTCGGTCTAAAACAGCTTGTTTCGTTGAACTAAGCACGAATACATGCTTTTCGCGCAGTTATAAGAGAAAAAAGTTTTGACGCGTGTCAGAGGAACACTTGTAAAACCGATGTGTTGCGATTTAGCTCGTTTCGGTCTAAAACAGCTTGTTTCGCTGTATTAAGCAAGAATACATGCTTTTCGCGCAGTTATAAGAGAAAAAGTTTTGACGCGTATCAGAATAACACTTGTAAAACCGATGTGTTGTGATTTAGCTCGTTTCGGTGTAAAACAGCTTGTTTCGCTGTATTAAGCAAGAATACATGCTTTTCGCGCAGTTATAAGAGAAAAAGTTTTGACGCGTGTCACAGGGACACTTGTAAAACATATGTGTTGTGATTTAGCTCGTTTCGGTCTAAAACAGCTTGTGTCGCTGTATTAAGCAAGAATACGTGCTTTTCGCGCAGTTATAAGAGAAAAAGTTTTGACGCGTGTCACAGGGACACTTGTGAAACCGATGTGCTCAGATTTACCTCGTTTCGGTCTAAAACAGCTTGTTTCGTTGAACTAAGCACGAATACATGCTTTTCGCGCAGTTATAAGAGAAAAAAGTTTTGACGCGTATCAGAGGAACACTTGTAAAACCGATGTGTTGCGATTTAGCTCGTTTCGGTCTAAAACAGCTTGTTTCGCTGTAATAAGCACGAATACATGCTTTTCGCGCAGTTATAGGAGAAAAAGTTTTGACGCGTATCAGAGGAACACTTGTAAAACCGATGTGTTGTGATTTAACTCGTTTCGGTCTAAAACAGCTTGTTTCGCTTTATTAAGCAAGAATACATGCTTTTCGCGCAGTTATAAGAGAAAAGGTTGTGACGCGTGTCACAGGGACACTAGTAAAACCGATGTGTTCAGATTTAGCTCGTTTCGGTCTAAAACACCTTGTTTCGCTGTATTAAGCAAGAATACATGCTTTTCGCGCAGTTATAAGAGAAAAGGTTGTGACGCCTGTCACAGGGACACTAGTAAAACCGATGTGTTCAGATTTAGCTCGTTTCGGTCTAAAACAGCAAGTTTCGCTGTATTAAGCACGAATACATGCTTTTCGCGCAGGTATAAGAGAAAAAGTTTTGACGCGTGTCACAGGGACACTTGTAAAACCGATGTGTTCAGATTTAGCTCGTTTCTGTCTAAAACAGCTTGTTTCGCTGTATTAAGCAAGAATACGTGCTTTTCGCGCAGTTACAAGAGAAAAAGTTTTGACGCGTGTCACAGGGACACTTGTAAAACCGATGTGTTCAGATCTAGCTCGTTTTGGTGTAAAACAGCTTGTTTCGTTGTATTAAGCACGAATACATGCTTTTCGCGCAGTTATAAGAGAAAAAGTTTAGACGCGTATCAGAGGAACACTTGTAAAACCGATGTGTTGTGATTTAGCTCGTTTCGGTCTAAAACAGCTTGTTTCGTTGTATTAAGCAAGAATACATGCTTTTCGCGCAGTTATAAGAAAAAAAGTTTTGACGCGTATCAGAGGAACACTTGTAAATCCGATGTGTTGTGATTTAGCTCGTTTCGGTCTAAAACAGCTTGTTTCGCTGTAGTAAGCAAGAATACATGCTTTTCGCGCAGTTATAAGACAAAAAGTTTTGACGCGTGTCACAGGGACACTTGTGAAACAGATGTGCTCAGATTTACCTCGTTTCGGTCTAAAACAGCTTGTTTCGTTGAACTAAGCACGAATACATGCTTTTCGCGCAGTTATAAGAGAAAAAAGTTTTGACGCGTATCAGAGGAACACTTGTAAAACCGATGTGTTGCGATTTAGCTCGTTTCGGTCTAAAACAGCTTGTTTCTTTGTATTAAGCAAGAATACATGCTTTTCGCGCAGTTATAAGAGAAAAAGTTTTGACGCGTATCAGAGGAACACTTGTAAAACCGATGTGTTGTGATTTACCTCGTTTCGGTCTAAAACAGCTTGTTTCGTTGTATTAAGCACGAATCCATGCTTTTCGCGCAGTTATAAGAGAAAAAGTTTAGAAACGTATCAGAGGAACACTTGTAAAACCGATGTGTTGTGATTTAGCTCGTTTCGGTCTAAAACAGCTTGTTTCGTTGTATTAAGCAAGAATACATGCTTTTCGCGCAGTTATAAGAGAAAAAGTTTTGACGCGTATCAGAGGAACACTTGTAAAACCGATGGTTGTGATTTAGCTCGTTTCGGTCTAAAACAGCTTGTTTCGCTGTATTAAGCAAGAATACATGCTTTTCGCGCAGTTATAAGAGAAAAAGTTTTGACGCGTGTCACCAGGGACACTTGTAAAACCGATGTGTTCACATTTACCTCGTTTCGGTCTAAAACAGCTTGTTTCGTTGAACTAAGCACGAATACATGCTTTTCGCGCAGTTATAAGAGAAACAAGTTTTGACGCGTGTCAGAGGAACACTTGTAAAACCGATGTGTTGCGATTTAGCTCGTTTCGGTCTAAAACAGCTTGTTTCGTTGTATTAAGCAAGAATACATGCTTTTCGCGCAGTATAAGAAGAAAAAGTTTTGGACGCGTGTCACAGGGACACTTGTAAAACCGATGTGTTGTGATTTAGCTCGTTTCGGTCTAAAAACAGCTTGTTTCGTTGTATTAAGCAAGAATACATGCTTTTTCGCGCAGTTATAAGAGAAAAAGTTTTGGCGCGTATCAGAATAACACTTGTAAAACCGATGTGTTGTGATTTAGCTCGTTTCGGTCTAAAACAGCTTGTTTCGCTGTATTAAGCAAGAATACATGCTTTCGCGCAGTTATAAGAGAAAAAGTTTTGACGCGTGTCACAGGGACACTTGTAAACCGATGTGTTGTGATTTAGCTCGTTTCGGTCTGAAACAGCTTGTTTCGCTGTATTAAGCAAGAATACGTGCTTTTCGCGCAGTTATAAAAGAAAAAGTTTTGACACGTGTCACAGGGACACTTGTGAAACGATGTGCTCAGATTTACCTCGTTTCTGTCTAAAACAGCTTGTTTCGTTGAACTAAGCACGAATACATGCTTTCCCGCAGTTATAAGAGAAAAAAGTTTTGACGCGTATCAGAGGAACACTTGTAAAACCGATGTGTTGCGATTTAGCTCGTTTCGGTCTAAAACAGCTTGTTTCGTTGTATTAAGCAAGAATACATGCTTTTCGCGCAGTTATAAGAGAAAAAGTTTTGACGCGTATCAGAATAACACTTGTAAAACCGATGTGTTGTGATTTAGCTCGTTTCGGTCTAAAACAGCTTGTTTCGCTGTATTAAGCAAGGAATACCATGCTTTTCGCGCAGTTATAAGAGAAAAAGTTTTGACGCGTGTCACAGGGACACTTGTAAAAACCGATGTGTTGTGATTTAGCTCGTTCGGTCTAAAGAGCTTGTTTCGCTGTATTAAGCAAGAATACGTGCTTTTCGCGCAGTTATAAGAGAAAAGTTTTGACGCGTGTCACAGGGACACTTGTGAAACCGATGTGCTCAGATTTACCTCGTTTCGGTCTAAAACAGCTTGTTTCGTTGAACTAAGCACGAATACATGCTTTTCGCGCAGTTATAAGAGAAAAAGTTTTGACGCGTATCAGAGGAACACTTGTAAAACCGATGTTGTTGCGATTTAGCTCGTTTCGGTCTAAAACAGCTTGTTTCGCTGTAATAAGCACGAATACATGCTTTTCGCGCAGTTATAGGAGAAAAAGTTTTGACGCGTATCAGAGGAACACTTGTAAAACCGATGTGTTGTGATTTAACTCGTTTCGGTCTAAAACAGCTTGTTTCGCTGTATTAAGCAAGAATACATGCTTTTCGCGCAGTTATAAGAGAAAAGGTTGTGACGCGTGTCACAGGGACACTAGTAAAACCGATGTGTTCAGATTTAGCTCGTTTCGGTCTAAAACAGCTTGTTTCGCTGTATTAAGCAAGAATACATGCTTTTCGCGCAGTTATAAGAGAAAAGGTTGTGACGCGTGTCACAGGGACACTAGTAAAACCGATGTGTTCAGATTTAGCTCGTTTCGGTCTAAAACAGCAAGTTTCGCTGTATTAAGCACGAATACATGCTTTTCGCGCAGGTATAAGAGAAAAAGTTTTGACGCGTGTCACAGGGACACTTGTAAAACCGATGTGTTCAGATTTAGCTCGTTTCTGTCTAAAACAGCTTGTTTCGCTGTATTAAGCAAGAATACATGCTTTTCGCGCAGTTACAAGAGAAAAAGTTTTGACGCGTGTCACAGGGACACTTGTAAAACCGATGTGTTCAGATCTAGCTCGTTTTGGTGTAAAACAGCTTGTTTCGTTGTATTAAGCACGAATACATGCTTTTCCGCGCAGTTATAAGAGAAAAAGTTTAGACGCGTATCAGAGGAACACTAGTAAAACCGATGTGTTGTGATTTAGCTCGTTTCGGTCTAAAACAGCTTGTTTCGTTGTATTAAGCAAGAAATACATGCTTTTCGCGCAGTTATAAGAGAAAAAGTTTTGACGCGTATCAAGAGGAACACTTGTAAAACCGATGTGTTGTGATTTAGCTCGTTTTGGTCTAAAACAGCTTGTTTCGCTGTATTAACAAGAATACATGCTTTTCGCGCAGTTATTAGCGAAAAAGTTTTGACGAGTATCACGTGGAACAATTGTAATACCGATGTGTTGTGATTTGGCTCGTTTCGGTCTAAAACAGCTTGTTTCGTTGTATTAAGCAAGAATACATTCTTTTCGCGCAGTTATAAGACAAAAAGTTTTGACGCGTGTCACAGGGACACTTGTGAAACAGATGTGCTCAGATTTACCTCGTTTCGGTCTAAAACAGCTTGTTTCGTTGAACTAAGCAAGAATACATTCTTTTCGCGCAGTTATCAGAGAAAAAGTTTTGACGCGTATCAGAGGAACACTTGTAAAACCAATGTGTTCAGATTTACCTCGTTTCGGTCTAAAACAGCTTGTTTCGTTGAACTAAGCACGAATACATGCTTTTCGCGCAGTTATAAGAGAAAAAAGTTTTGACGCGTATCAGAGAAACACTTGTAAAACCGATGTGTTGTGATGCTCGTTTCGGTCTAAAACAGCTTGTTTCGTTGTATTAAGCAAGAATACATGCTTTTCGCGCAGTTATAAGAGAAAAAGTTTTGACGCGTATCAGAGGAACACTTGTAAAACCGATGTGTTGTGATTTAGCTCGTTTTGGTCTAAAACAGCTTGTTTCGCTGTATTAAGCAAGAATACATGCTTTTCGCGCAGTTATAAGTGAAAACGTTTTGACGCGTGTCACAGGGACACTTGTAAAACCGATGTGTTCAGATTTAGCTCGTTTCGGTCTAAAACAGCTTGTTTCGCTGTATTAAGCAGGAATACATGCTTTTCGCGCAGTTATAAGAGAAAAAGTTTTAAAGGCATGTCACAGGGACACTTGTAAAACCGATGTGTTCAGATTTACCACGTTTCGGTCTAAAACAGCTTGTTTCGTTAGACTAAGCACGAATACATGCTTTTCGCGCAGTTATAAGAGAAAAAAGTTTTGACGCGTATCAGAGGAACACTTGTAAAACCGATGTGTTGTGATTTAGCTCGTTTCGGTCTAAAACAGCTTGTTTCGTTGTATTAAGCAAGAATACATGCTTTTCGCGCAGTTATAAGAGAAAAAGTTTTGACGCGTGTCACAGGGACACTTGTAAAACCGATGTGTTCAGATTTACCTCGTTTCGGTCTAAAACAGCTTGTTTCGTTGTATTAAGCACAAATACATGCTTTTCGCGCAGTTATAAGAGAAAAAGTTTAGACGCGTATCAGAGGAACACTTGTAAAACCGATGTGTTGTGATTTAGCTCGTTTCGGTCTAAAACAGCTTGTTTCGCTGTATTAAGCAAGAATACATGCTTTTCGCGCAGTTATAAGAGAAAAAGTTTTGACGCGTGTCACAGGGACACTTGTAAAACCGATGTGTTCAGATTTACCTCGTTTCGGTCTAAAACAGCTTGTTTCGTTGAACTAAGCACGAATACATGCTTTTCGCGCAGTTATAAGAGAAAAAAGTTTTGACGCGTGTCAGAGGAACACTTGTAAAACCGATGTGTTGCGATTTAGCTCGTTTCGGTCTAAAACAGCTTGTTTCGCTGTATTAAGCAAGAATACATGCTTTTCGCGCAGTTATAAGAGAAAAAGTTTTGACGCGTGTTACAGGGACACTTGTAAAACCGATGTGTTCAAATTTAGCTCGTTTCGGTCTAAAACAGCTTGTTTCGTTGTATTAAGCAAGAATACATGCTTTTCGCGCAGTTATAAGAGAAAAAGTTTTGACGCGTATCAGAATAGCACTTGTAAAACCGATGTGTTGTGATTTAGCTCGTTTCGGTCTAAAACAGCTTGTTTCGCTGTATTAAGCAAGAATACATGCTTTTCGCGCAGTTATAAGAGAAAAAGTTTTGACGCGTGTCACAGGGACACTTGTAAAACCGATGTGTTGTGATTTAGCTCGTTTCGGTCTAAAACAGCTTGTTTCGCTGTATTAAGCAAGAATACGTGCTTTTCGCGCAGTTATAAGAGAAAAAGTTTTGACGCGTGTCACAGGGACACTTGTGAAACCGATGTGCTCAGATTTACCTCGTTTCGGTCTAAAACAGCTTGTTTCGTTGAACTAAGCACGAATACATGCTTTTCGCGCAGTTATAAGAGAAAAAAGTTTTGACGCGTATCAGAGGAACACTTGTAAAACCGATGTTTTGCGATTTAGCTCGTTTCGGTCTAAAACAGCTTGTTTCGCTGTAATAAGCACGAATACATGCTTTTCGCGCACTTATAGGAGAAAAAGTTTTGACGCGTATCAGAGGAACACTTGTAAAACCGATGTGTTGTGATTTAACTCGTTTCGGTCTAAAACAGCTTGTTTCGCTGTATTAAGCAAGAATACATGCTTTTCGCGCAGTTATAAGAGAAAAGGTTGTGACGCGTGTCACAGGGACACTAGTAAAACCGATGTGTTCAGATTTAGCTCGTTTCGGTCTAAAACAGCTTGTTTCGCTGTATTAAGCAGGAATACATGCTTTTCGCGCAGTTATAAGAGAAAAGGTTGTGACGCGTGTCACAGGGACACTAGTAAAACCGATGTGTTCAGATTAAGCTCGTTTCGGTCTAAAACAGCAAGTTTCGCTGTATTAAGCACGAATACATGCTTTTCGCGCAGGTATAAGAGAAAAAGGTTTGACGCGTGTCACAGGGACACTTGTAAAACCGATGTGTTCAGATTTAGCTCGTTTCTGTCTAAAACAGCTTGTTTCGCTGTATTAAGCAAGAATACGTGCTTTTCGCGCAGTTACAAGAGAAAAAATTTTGACGCGTGTTACAGGGACACTTGTAAAACCGATGTGTTCAGATCTAGCTCGTTTTGGTGTAAAACAGCTTGTTTCGTTGTATTAAGCACGAATACATGCTTTTCGCGCAGTTATAAGAGAAAAAGTTTAGACGCGTATCAGAGGAACACTTGTAAAACCGATGTGTTGTGATTTAGCTCGTTTCGGTCTAAAACAGCTTGTTTCGTTGTATTAAGCAAGAATACATGCTTTTCGCGCAGTTATAAGAAAAAAAGTTTTGACGCGTATCAGAGGAACACTTGTAAAACCGATGTGTTGTGATTTAGCTCGTTTCGGTCTAAAACAGCTTGTTTCGCTGTAGTAAGCAAGAATACATGCTTTTCGCGCAGTTATAAGACAAAAAGTTTTGACGCGTGTCACAGGGACACTTGTGAAACAGATGTGCTCAGATTTACCTCGTTTCGGTCTAAAACAGCTTGTTTCGTTGAACTATGCATGAATACATGCTTTTCGCGCAGTTATAAGAGAAAAAAGTTTTGACGCGTATCAGAGGAACACTTGTAAAACCGATGTGTTGCGATTTAGCTCGTTTCGGTCTAAAACAGCTTGTTTCTTTGTATTAAGCAAGAATACATGCTTTTCGCGCAGTTATAAGAGAAAAAGTTTTGACGCGTATCAGAGGAACACTTGTAAAACCGATGTGTTGTGATTTACCTTGTTTCGGTCTAAAACAGCTTGTTTCGTTGTATTAAGCACGAATACATGCGTTTCGCGCAGTTATAAGAGAAAAAGTTTAGAAACGTATCAGAGGAACACTTGTAAAACCGATGTGTTGTGATTTAGCTCGTTTTGGTCTAAAACAGCTTGTTTCGCTGTATTAAGCAAGAATACATGCTTTTCGCGCAGTTATAAGAGAAAAAGTTTTGACGCGTGTCACAGGGACACTTGTAAAACCGATGTGTTCAGATTTAGCTCGTTTCGGTCTAAAACAGCTTGTTTCGCTGTATTAAGCAGGAATACATGCTTTTCGCGCAGTTATAAGAGAAAAAGTTTTAAAGGCATGTCACAGGGACACTTGTAAAACCGATGTGTTCAGATTTACCACGTTTCGGTCTAAAACAGCTTGTTTCGTTAGACTAAGCACGAATACATGCTTTTCGCGCAGTTATAAGAGAAAAAAGTTTTGACGCGTATCAGAGGAACACTTGTAAAACCGATGTGTTGTGATTTAGCTCGTTTCGGTCTAAAACAGCTTGTTTCGTTGTATTAAGCAAGAATACATGCTTTTCGCGCAGTTATAAGAGAAAATGTTTTGACGCGTGTCACAGGGACACTTGTAAAACCGATGTGTTCAGATTTACCTCGTTTCGATCTAAAACAGCTTGTTTCGTTGTATTAAGCGCAAATACATGCTTTTCGCGCAGTTATAAGAGAAAAAGTTTAGACGCGTATCAGAGGAACACTTGTAAAACCGATGTGTTGTGATTTAGCTCGTTTCGGTCTAAAACAGCTTGTTTCGCTGTATTAAGCAAGAATACATGCTTTTCGCGCAGTTATAAGAGAAAAAGTTTTGACGCGTGTCACAGCGACACTTGTAAAACCGATGTGTTCAGATTTACCTCGTTTCGGTCTAAAACAGCTTGTTTCGTTGAACTAAGCACGAATACATGCTTTTCGCGCAGTTATAAGAGAAAAAAGTTTTGACGCGTGTCAGAGGAACACTTGTAAAACCGATGTGTTGCGATTTAGCTCGTTTCGGTCTAAAACAGCTTGTTTCGCTGTATTAAGCAAGAATACATGCTTTTCGCGCAGTTATAAGAGAAAAAGTTTTGACGCGTGTTACAGGGACACTTGTAAAACCGATGTGTTGTGATTTAGCTCGTTTCGGTCTAAAACAGCTTGTTTCGTTGTATTAAGCAAGAATACATGCTTTTCGCGCAGTTATAAGAGAAAAAGTTTTGACGCGTATCAGAATAACACTTGTAAAACCGATGTGTTGTGATTTAGCTCGTTTCGGTCTAAAACAGCTTGTTTCGCTGTATTAAGCAAGAATACATGCTTTTCGCGCAGTTATAAGAGAAAAAGTTTTGACGCGTGTCACAGGGACACTTGTAAAACATATGTGTTGTGATTTAGCTCGTTTCGGTCTAAAACAGCTTGTGTCGCTGTATTAAGCAAGAATACGTGCTTTTCGCGCAGTTATAAGAGAAAAAGTTTTGACGCGTGTCACAGGGACACTTGTGAAACCGATGTGCTCAGATTTACCTCGTTTCGGTCTAAAACAGCTTGTTTCGTTGAACTAAGCACGAATACATGCTTTTCGCGCAGTTATAAGAGAAAAAAGTTTTGACGCGTATCAGAGGAACACTTGTAAAACCGATGTGTTGCGATTTAGCTCGTTTCGGTCTAAAACAGCTTGTTTCGCTGTAATAAGCACGAATACATGCTTTTCGCGCAGTTATAGGAGAAAAAGTTTTGACGCGTATCAGAGGAACACTTGTAAAACCGATGTGTTGTGATTTAACTCGTTTCGGTCTAAAACAGCTTGTTTCGCTTTATTAAGCAAGAATACATGCTTTTCGCGCAGTTATAAGAGAAAAGGTTGTGACGCGTGTCACAGGGACACTAGTAAAACCGATGTGTTCAGATTTAGCTCGTTTCGGTCTAAAACACCTTGTTTCGCTGTATTAAGCAAGAATACATGCTTTTCGCGCAGTTATAAGAGAAAAGGTTGTGACGCCTGTCACAGGGACACTAGTAAAACCGATGTGTTCAGATTTAGCTCGTTTCGGTCTAAAACAGCAAGTTTCGCTGTATTAAGCACGAATACATGCTTTTCGCGCAGGTATAAGAGAAAAAGTTTTGACGCGTGTCACAGGGACACTTGTAAAACCGATGTGTTCAGATTTAGCTCGTTTCTGTCTAAAACAGCTTGTTTCGCTGTATTAAGCAAGAATACGTGCTTTTCGCGCAGTTACAAGAGAAAAAGTTTTGACGCGTGTCACAGGGACACTTGTAAAACCGATGTGTTCAGATCTAGCTCGTTTTGGTGTAAAACAGCTTGTTTCGTTGTATTAAGCACGAATACATGCTTTTCGCGCAGTTATAAGAGAAAAAGTTTAGACGCGTATCAGAGGAACACTTGTAAAACCGATGTGTTGTGATTTAGCTCGTTTCGGTCTAAAACAGCTTGTTTCGTTGTATTAAGCAAGAATACATGCTTTTCGCGCAGTTATAAGAAAAAAAGTTTTGACGCGTATCAGAGGAACACTTGTAAAACCGATGTTTTGTGATTTAGCTCGTTTCGGTCTAAAACAGCTTGTTTCGCTGTAGTAAGCAAGAATACATGCTTTTCGCGCAGTTATAAGACAAAAAGTTTTGACGCGTGTCACAGGGACACTTGTGAAACAGATGTGCTCAGATTTACCTCGTTTCGGTCTAAAACAGCTTGTTTCGTTGAACTAAGCACGAATACATGCTTTTCGCGCAGTTATAAGAGAAAAAAGTTTTGACGCGTATCAGAGGAACACTTGTAAAACCGATGTGTTGCGATTTAGCTCGTTTCGGTCTAAAACAGCTTGTTTCTTTGTATTAAGCAAGAATACATGCTTTTCGCGCAGTTATAAGAGAAAAAGTTTTGACGCGTATCAGAGGAACACTTGTAAAACCGATGTGTTGTGATTTACCTCGTTTCGGTCTAAAACAGCTTGTTTCGTTGTATTAAGCACGAATCCATGCTTTTCGCGCAGTTATAAGAGAAAAAGTTTAGAAACGTATCAGAGGAACACTTGTAAAACCGATGTGTTGTGATTTAGCTCGTTTCGGTCTAAAACAGCTTGTTTCGCTGTATTAAGCAAGAATACATGCTTTTCGCGCAGTTATAAGAGAAAAAGTTTTGACGCGTGTCACAGGGACACTTGTAAAACCGATGTGTTCACATTTACCTCGTTTCGGTCTAAAACAGCTTGTTTCGTTGAACTAAGCACGAATACATGCTTTTCGCGCAGTTATAAGAGAAACAAGTTTTGACGCGTGTCAGAGGAACACTTGTAAAACCGATGTGTTGCGATTTAGCTCGTTTCGGTCTAAAACAGCTTGTTTCGTTGTATTAAGCAAGAATACATGCTTTTCGCGCAGTTATAAGAGAAAAAGTTTTGACGCGTGTCACAGGGACACTTGTAAAACCGATGTGTTGTGATTTAGCTCGTTTCGGTCTAAAACAGCTTGTTTCGTTGTATTAAGCAAGAATACATGCTTTTCGCGCAGTTATAAGAGAAAAAGTTTTGGCGCGTATCAGAATAACACTTGTAAAACCGATGTGTTGTGATTTAGCTCGTTTCGGTCTAAAACAGCTTGTTTCGCTGTATTAAGCAAGAATACATGCTTTTCGCGCGGTTATAAGAGAAAAAGTTTTGACGCGTGTCACAGGGACACTTGTAAAACCGATGTGTTGTGATTTAGCTCGTTTCGGTCTGAAACAGCTTGTTTCGCTGTATTAAGCAAGAATACGTGCTTTTCGCGCAGTTATAAAAGAAAAAGTTTTGACACGTGTCACAGGGACACTTGTGAAACCGATGTGCTCAGATTTACCTCGTTTCGGTCTAAAACAGCTTGTTTCGCTGTATTAAGCAAGAATACATGCTTTTCGCGCAGTTATAAGAGAAAAAGTTTTGACGCGTGTCACAGGGACACTTGTAAAACCGATGTGTTGTGATTTAGCTCGTTTCGGTCTAAAACAGCTTGTTTCGCTGTATTAAGCAAGAATACGTGCTTTTCGCGCAGTTATAAGAGAAAAAGTTTTGACGCGTGTCACAGGGACACTTGTGAAACCGATGTGCTCAGATTTACCTCGTTTCGGTCTAAAACAGCTTGTTTCGTTGAAATAAGCACGAATACATGCTTTTCGCGCAGTTATAAGAGAAAAAAGTTTTGACGCGTATCAGAGGAACACTTGTAAAACCGATGTGTTGCGATTTAGCTCGTTTCGGTCTAAAACAGCTTGTTTCGCTGTAATAAGCACGAATACATGCTTTTCGCGCAGTTATAGGAGAAAAAGTTTTGACGCGTATCAGAGGAACACTTGTAAAACCGATGTGTTGTGATTTAACTCGTTTCGGTCTAAAACAGCTTGTTTCGCTGTATTAAGCAAGAATACATGCTTTTCGCGCAGTTATAAGAGAAAAGGTTGTGACGCGTGTCACAGGGACACTAGTAAAACCGATGTGTTCAGATTTAGCTCGTTTCGGTCTAAAACAGCTTGTTTCGCTGTATTAAGCAAGAATACATGCTTTTCGCGCAGTTATAAGAGAAAAGGTTGTGACGCGTGTCACAGGGACACTAGTAAAACCGATGTGTTCAGATTTAGCTCGTTTCGGTCTAAAACAGCAAGTTTCGCTGTATTAAGCACGAATACATGCTTTTCGCGCAGGTATAAGAGAAAAAGTTTTGACGCGTGTCACAGGGACACTTGTAAAACCGATGTGTTCAGATTTAGCTCGTTTCTGTCTAAAACAGCTTGTTTCGCTGTATTAAGCAAGAATACGTGCTTTTCGCGCAGTTACAAGAGAAAAAGTTTTGACGCGTGTCACAGGGACACTTGTAAAACCGATGTGTTCAGATCTAGCTCGTTTTGGTGTAAAACAGCTTGTTTCGTTGTAGTAAGCAAGAATACATGCTTTTCGCGCAGTTATAAGACAAAAAGTTTTGACGCGTGTCACAGGGACACTTGTGAAACAGATGTGCTCAGATTTACCTCGTTTCGGTCTAATACAGCTTGTTTCGTTGAACTAAGCACGAATACATGCTTTTCGCGCAGTTATAAGAGAAAAAAGTTTTGACGCGTATCAGAGGAACACTTGTAAAACCGATGTGTTGCGATTTAGCTCGTTTCGGTCTAAAACAGCTTGTTTCTTTGTATTAAGCAAGAATACATGCTTTTCGCGCAGTTATAAGAGAAAAAGTTTTGACGCGTATCAGAGGAAAACTTGTAAATCCGATGTGTTGTGATTTACCTCGTTTCGGTCTAAAACAGCTTGTTTCGTTGTATTAAGCACGAATACATGCTTTTCGCGCAGTTATAAGAGAAAAAGTTTAGAAACGTATCAGAGGAACACTTGTAAAACCGATGTGTTGTGATTTAGCTCGTTTCGGTCTAAAACAGCTTGTTTCGTTGTATTAAGCAAGAATACATGCTTTTCGCGCAGTTATAAGAGAAAAAGTTTTGATGCGTATCAGAGGAACACTTGTAAAACCGATGTGTTGTGATTTAGCTCGTTTCGGTCTAAAACAGCCTGTTTCGCTGTATTAAGCAAGAATACATGCTTTTCGCGCAGTTATAAGAGAAAAAGTTTTGACGCGTGTCACAGGGACACTTGTAAAACCGATGTGTTCACATTTACCTCGTTTCGGTCTAAAACAGCTTGTTTCGTTGAACTAAGCACGAATACATGCTTTTCGCGCAGTTATAAGAGAAACAAGTTTTGACGCGTGTCAGAGGAACACTTGTAAAACCGATGTGTTGCGATTTAGCTCGTTTCGGTCTAAAACAGCTTGTTTCGTTGTATTAAGCAAGAATACATGCTTTTCGCGCAGTTATAAGAGAAAAAGTTTTGACGCGTGTCACAGGGACACTTGTAAAACCGATGTGTTGTGATTTAGCTCGTTTCGGTCTAAAACAGCTTGTTTCGTTGTATTAAGCAAGAATACATGCTTTTCGCGCAGTTATAAGAGAAAAAGTTTTGACGCGTATCAGAATAACACTTGTAAAACCGATGTGTTGTGATTTAGCTCGTTTCGGTCTAAAACAGCTTGTTTCGCTGTATTAAGCAAGAATACATGCTTTTCGCGCAGTTATAAGAGAAAAAGTTTTGACGCGTGTCACAGGGACACTTGTAAAACCGATGTGTTGTGATTTAGCTCGTTTCGGTCTGAAACAGCTTGTTTCGCTGTATTAAGCAAGAATACGTGCTTTTCGCGCAGTTATAAGAGAAAAAGTTTTGACACGTGTCACAGGGACACTTGTGAAACCGATGTGCTCAGATTTACCTCGTTTCTGTCTAAAACAGCTTGTTTCGTTGAACTAAGCACGAATACATGCTTTTCGCGCAGTTATAAGAGAAAAAAGTTTTGACGCGTATCAGAGGAACACTTGTAAAACCGATGTGTTGCGATTTAGCTCGTTTCGGTCTAAAACAGCTTGTTTCGCTGTATTAAGCACGAATACATGCTTTTCGCGCAGTTATAGGAGAAAAAGTTTTGACGCGTATCAGAGGAACACTTTGTAAAACCGATGTGTTGTGATTTAACTCGTTTCGGTCTAAAACAGCTTGTTTCGCTGTATTACGCAAGAATACATGCTTTTCGCGCAGTTATAAGAGAAAAGGTTGTGACGCGTGTCACAGGGACACTAGTAAAACCGATGTGTTCAGATTTAGCTCGTTTCGGTCTAAAACAGCATGTTTCGCTGTATTAAGCACGAATACATGCTTTTCGCGCAGGTATAAGAGAAAAAGTTTTGACGCGTGTCACAGGGACACTTGTAAAACCGATGTGTTCAGATTTAGCTCGTTCCGGTCTAAAACAGCTTGTTTCGCTGTATTAAGCAAGAATACGTGCTTTTCGCGCAGTTACAAGAGAAAAAGTTTTGACGCGTGTCACAGGGACACTTGTAAAACCGATGTGTTCAGATCTAGCTCGTTTTGGTGTAAAACAGCTTGTTTCGTTGTATTAAGCACGAATACATGCTTTTCGCGCAGTTATAAGAGAAAAAGTTTAGACGCGTATCAGAGGAAAACTTGTAAAACCGATGTGTTGTGATTTAGCTCCTTTCGGTCTAAAAGAGCTTGTTTCGTTGTATTAAGCAAGAATACATGCTTTTCGCGCAGTTATAAGAGAAACAAGTTTTGACGCGTGTCAGAGGAACACTTGTAAAACCGATGTGTTGCGATTTAGCTCGTTTCGGTCTAAAACAGCTTGTTTCGTTGTATTAAGCAAGAATACATGCTTTTCGCGCAGTTATAAGAGAAAAAGTTTTGACGCGTGTCACAGGGACACTTGTAAAACCGATGTGTTGTGATTTAGCTCGTTTCGGTCTAAAACAGCTTGTTTCGTTGTATTAAGCAAGAATACATGCTTTTCGCGCAGTTATAAGAGAAAAAGTTTTGACGCGTATCAGAATAACACTTGTAAAACCGATGTGTTGTGATTTAGCTCGTTTCGGTCTAAAACAGCTTGTTTCGCTGTATTAAGCAAGAATACATGCTTTTCGCGCAGTTATAAGAGAAAAAGTTTTGACGCTTGTCACAGGGACACTTGTGAAACCGATGTGTTGCGATTTAGCTCGTTTCGGTCTAAAACAGCTTGTTTCTTTGTATTAAGCAAGAATACATGCTTTTCGCGCAGTTATAAGAGAAAAAGTTTTGACACGTATCAGAGGAACACTTGTAAAACCGATGTGTTCAGATTTACCTCGTTTCGGTCTAAAACAGCTTGTTTCGTTGTATTAAGCACGAATACATGCTTTTCGCGCAGTTATAAGAGAAAAAGTTTAGACGCGTATCAGAGGAACACTTGTAAAACCGATGTGTTGTGATTTAGCTCGTTTCGGTCTAAAACAGCTTGTTTCGCTGTATTAAGCAAGAATACATGCTTTTCGCGCAGTTATAAGAGAAAAAGTTTTGACGCGTGTCACAGGGACACTTGTAAAACCGATGTGTTCAGATTTACCTCGTTTCGGTCTAAAACAGCTTGTTTCGTTGAACTAAGCACGAATACATGCTTTTCGCGCAGTTATAAGAGAAAAAAGTTTTGACGCGTGTCAGAGGAACACTTGTAAAACCGATGTGTTGCGATTTAGCTCGTTTCGGTCTAAAACAGCTTGTTTCGCTGTATTAAGCAAGAATACAAGCTTTTCGCGCAGTTATAAGAGAAAAAGTTTTGACGCGTGTCACAGGGACACTTGTAAAACCGATGTGTTGTGATTTAGCTCGTTTCGGTCTAAAACAGCTTGTTTCGTTGTATTAAGCAAGAATACATGCTTTTCGCGCAGTTATAAGAGAAAAAGTTTTGACGCGTATCAGAATAACACTTGTAAAACCGATGTGTTGTGATTTAGCTCGTTTCGGTCTAAAACAGCTTGTTTCGCTGTATTAAGCAAGAATACATGCTTTTCGCGCAGTTATAAGAGAAAAAGTTTTGACGCGTGTCACACGGACACTTGTAAAACCGATGTGTTGTGATTTAGCTCGTTTCGGTCTGAAACAGCTTGTTTCGCTGTATTAAGCAAGAATACGTGCTTTTCGCGCAGTTATAAGAGAAAAAGTTTTGACACGTGTCACAGGGACACTTGTGAAACCGATGTGCTCAGATTTACCTCGTTTCTGTCTAAAACAGCTTGTTTCGTTGAACTAAGCACGAATACATGCTTTTCGCGCAGTTATAAGAGAAAAAAGTTTTGACGCGTATCAGAGGAACACTTGTAAAACCGATGTGTTGCGATTTAGCTCGTTTCGGTCTAAAACAGCTTGTTTCGCTGTATTAAGCACGAATACATGCTTTTCGCGCAGTTATAGGAGAAAAAGTTTTGACGCCTATCAGAGGAACACTTTGTAAAACCGATGTGTTGTGATTTAACTCGTTTCGGTCTAAAACAGCTTGTTTCGCTGTATTACGCAAGAATACATGCTTTTCGCGCAGTTATAAGAGAAAAGGTTGTGACGCGTGTCACAGGGACACTAGTAAAACCGATGTGTTCAGATTTAGCTCGTTTCGGTCTAAAACAGCATGTTTCGCTGTATTAAGCACGAATACATGCTTTTCGCGCAGGTATAAGAGAAAAAGTTTTGACGCGTGTCACAGGGACACTTGTAAAACCGATGTGTTCAGATTTAGCTCGTTCCGGTCTAAAACAGCTTGTTTCGCTGTATTAAGCAAGAATACGTGCTTTTCGCGCAGTTACAAGAGAAAAAGTTTTGACGCGTGTCACAGGGACACTTGTAAAACCGATGTGTTCAGATCTAGCTCGTTTTGGTGTAAAACAGCTTGTTTCGTTGTATTAAGCACGAATACATGCTTTTCGCGCAGTTATAAGAGAAAAAGTTTAGACGCGTATCAGAGGAAAACTTGTAAAACCGATGTGTTGTGATTTAGCTCCTTTCGGTCTAAAAGAGCTTGTTTCGTTGTATTAAGCAAGAATACATGCTTTTCGCGCAGTTATAAGAGAAACAAGTTTTGACGCGTGTCAGAGGAACACTTGTAAAACCGATGTGTTGCGATTTAGCTCGTTTCGGTCTAAAACAGCTTGTTTCGTTGTATTAAGCAAGAATACATGCTTTTCGCGCAGTTATAAGAGAAAAAGTTTTGACGCGTGTCACAGGGACACTTGTAAAACCGATGTGTTGTGATTTAGCTCGTTTCGGTCTAAAACAGCTTGTTTCGTTGTATTAAGCAAGAATACATGCTTTTCGCGCAGTTATAAGAGAAAAAGTTTTGACGCGTATCAGAATAACACTTGTAAAACCGATGTGTTGTGATTTAGCTCGTTTCGGTCTAAAACAGCTTGTTTCGCTGTATTAAGCAAGAATACATGCTTTTCGCGCAGTTATAAGAGAAAAAGTTTTGACGCTTGTCACAGGGACACTTGTGAAACCGATGTGTTGCGATTTAGCTCGTTTCGGTCTAAAACAGCTTGTTTCTTTGTATTAAGCAAGAATACATGCTTTTCGCGCAGTTATAAGAGAAAAAGTTTTGACACGTATCAGAGGAACACTTGTAAAACCGATGTGTTCAGATTTACCTCGTTTCGGTCTAAAACAGCTTGTTTCGTTGTATTAAGCACGAATACATGCTTTTCGCGCAGTTATAAGAGAAAAAGTTTAGACGCGTATCAGAGGAACACTTGTAAAACCGATGTGTTGTGATTTAGCTCGTTTCGGTCTAAAACAGCTTGTTTCGCTGTATTAAGCAAGAATACATGCTTTTCGCGCAGTTATAAGAGAAAAAGTTTTGACGCGTGTCACAGGGACACTTGTAAAACCGATGTGTTCAGATTTACCTCGTTTCGGTCTAAAACAGCTTGTTTCGTTGAACTAAGCACGAATACATGCTTTTCGCGCAGTTATAAGAGAAAAAAGTTTTGACGCGTGTCAGAGGAACACTTGTAAAACCGATGTGTTGCGATTTAGCTCGTTTCGGTCTAAAACAGCTTGTTTCGCTGTATTAAGCAAGAATACAAGCTTTTCGCGCAGTTATAAGAGAAAAAGTTTTGACGCGTGTCACAGGGACACTTGTAAAACCGATGTGTTGTGATTTAGCTCGTTTCGGTCTAAAACAGCTTGTTTCGTTGTATTAAGCAAGAATACATGCTTTTCGCGCAGTTATAAGAGAAAAAGTTTTGACGCGTATCAGAATAACACTTGTAAAACCGATGTGTTGTGATTTAGCTCGTTTCGGTCTAAAACAGCTTGTTTCGCTGTATTAAGCAAGAATACATGCTTTTCGCGCAGTTATAAGAGAAAAAGTTTTGACGCGTGTCACACGGACACTTGTAAAACCGATGTGTTGTGATTTAGCTCGTTTCGGTCTGAAACAGCTTGTTTCGCTGTATTAAGCAAGAATACGTGCTTTTCGCGCAGTTATAAGAGAAAAAGTTTTGACACGTGTCACAGGGACACTTGTGAAACCGATGTGCTCAGATTTACCTCGTTTCTGTCTAAAACAGCTTGTTTCGTTGAACTAAGCACGAATACATGCTTTTCGCGCAGTTATAAGAGAAAAAAGTTTTGACGCGTATCAGAGGAACACTTGTAAAACCGATGTGTTGCGATTTAGCTCGTTTCGGTCTAAAACAGCTTGTTTCGCTGTATTAAGCACGAATACATGCTTTTCGCGCAGTTATAGGAGAAAAAGTTTTGACGCCTATCAGAGGAACACTTTGTAAAACCGATGTGTTGTGATTTAACTCGTTTCGGTCTAAAACAGCTTGTTTCGCTGTATTACGCAAGAATACATGCTTTTCGCGCAGTTATAAGAGAAAAGGTTGTGACGCGTGTCACAGGGACACTAGTAAAACCGATGTGTTCAGATTTAGCTCGTTTCGGTCTAAAACAGCATGTTTCGCTGTATTAAGCACGAATACATGCTTTTCGCGCAGGTATAAGAGAAAAAGTTTTGACGCGTGTCACAGGGACACTTGTAAACCGATGTGTTCAGATTTAGCTCGTTCCGGTCTAAAACAGCTTGTTTCGCTGTATTAAGCAAGAATACGTGCTTTTCGCGCAGTTACAAGAGAAAAAGTTTTGACGCGTGTCACAGGGACACTTGTAAAACCGATGTGTTCAGATCTAGCTCGTTTTGGTGTAAAACAGCTTGTTTCGTTGTATTAAGCAAGAATACATGCTTTTCGCGCAGTTATAAGAGAAAACGTTTAGACGCGTATCAGAGGAACACTTGTAAAACCGATGTGTTGTGATTTACCTCGTTTCGGTCTAAAACAGCTTGTTTCGTTGTATTAAGCACGAATCCATGCTTTTCGCGCAGTTATAAGAGAAAAAGTTTAGAAACGTATCAGAGGAACACTTGTAAAACCGATGTGTTGTGATTTAGCTCGTTTCGGTCTAAAACAGCTTGTTGCGTTGTATTAAGCAAGAATACATGCTTTTCGCGCAGTTATAAGAGAAAAAGTTTTGACGCCTATCAGAGGAACACTTGTAAAACCGATGTGTTGTGATTTAGCTCGTTTCGGTCTAAAACAGCTTGTTTCGCTGTATTAAGCAAGAATACATGCTTTTCGCGCAGTTATAAGAGAAAAAGTTTTGACGCGTGTCACAGGGACACTTGTAAAACCGATGTGTTCACATTTACCTCGTTTCGGTCTAAAACAGCTTGTTTCGTTGAACTAAGCACGAATACATGCTTTTCGCGCAGTTATAAGAGAAACAAGTTTTGACGCGTGTCAGAGGAACACTTGTAAAACCGATGTGTTGCGATTTAGCTCGTTTCGGTCTAAAACAGCTTGTTTCGTTGTATTAAGCAAGAATACATGCTTTTCGCGCAGTTACAAGAGAAAAAGTTTTGGCGCGTGTCACAGGGACACTTGTAAAACCGATGTGTTGTGATTTAGCTCGTTTCGGTCTAAAACAGCTTGTTTCGTTGTATTAAGCAAGAATACATGCTTTTCGCGCAGTTATAAGAGAAAAAGTTTTGACGCGTATCAGAATAACACTTGTAAAACCGATGTGTTGTGATTTAGCTCGTTTCGGTCTAAAACAGCTTGTTTCGCTGTATTAAGCAAGAATACATGCTTTTCGCGCAGTTATAAGAGAAAAAGTTTTGACGCGTATCAGAGGAACACTTGTAAAACCGATGTGTTGTGATTTAACTCGTTTCGGTCTAAAACAGCTTGTTTCGCTGTATTACGCAAGAATACATGCTTTTCGCGCAGTTATAAGAGAAAAGGTTGTGACGCGTGTCACAGGGACACTAGTAAAACCGATGTGTTCAGATTTAGCTCGTTTCGGTCTAAAACAGCATGTTTCGCTGTATTAAGCACGAATACATGCTTTTCGCGCAGGTATAAGAGAAAAAGTTTTGACGCGTGTCACAGGGACACTTGTAAAACCGATGTGTTCAGATTTAGCTCGTTCCGGTCTAAAACAGCTTGTTTCGCTGTATTAAGCAAGAATACGTGCTTTTCGCGCAGTTACAAGAGAAAAAGTTTTGACGCGTGTCACAGGGACACTTGTAAAACCGATGTGTTCAGATCTAGCTCGTTTTGGTGTAAAACAGCTTGTTTCGTTGTATTAAGCACGAATACATGCTTTTCGCGCAGTTATAAGAGAAAAAGTTTAGACGCGTATCAGAGGAACACTTGTAAAACCGATGTGTTGTGATTTAGCTCGTTTCGGTCTAAAACAGCTTGTTTCGTTGTATTAAGCAAGAATACATGCTTTTCGCGCAGTTATAAGAAAAAAAGTTTTGACGCGTATCAGAGGAACACTTGTAAAACCGATGTGTTGTGATTTAGCTCGTTTCGGTCTAAAGCAGCTTGTTTCGCTGTAGTAAGCAAGAATACATGCTTTTCGCGCAGTTATAAGACAAAAAGTTTTGACGCGTGTCACAGGGACACTTGTGAAACAGATGTGCACAGATTTACCTCGTTTCGGTCTAAAACAGCTTGTTTCGTTGAACTAAGCACGAATACATGCTTTTCGCGCAGTTATAAGAGAAAAAAGTTTGGACGCGTATCAGAGGAACACTTGTAAAACCGATGTGTTGCGATTTAGCTCGTTTCGGTCTAAAACAGCTTGTTTCGCTGTAATAAGCACGAATACATGCTTTTCGCGCAGTTATAGGAGAAAAAGTTTTGACGCGTATCAGAGGAACACTTGTAAAACCGATGTGTTGTGATTTAACTCGTTTCGGTCTAAAACAGCTTGTTTCGCTGTATTAAGCAAGAATACATGCTTTTCGCGCAGTTATAAGAGAAAAGGTTGTGACGCGTGTCACAGGGACACTAGTAAAACCGATGTGTTCGGATTTAGCTCGTTTCGGTCTAAAACAGCTTGTTTCGCTGTATTAAGCAAGAATACATGCTTTTCGCGCAGTTATAAGAGAAAAGGTTGTGACGCGTGTCACAGGGACACTAGTAAAACCGATGTGTTCAGATTTAGCTCGTTTCGGTCTAAAACAGCAAGTTTCGCTGTATTAAGCACGAATACATGCTTTTCGCGCAGGTATAAGAGAAAAAGTTTTGACGCGTGTCACAGGGACACTTGTAAAACCGATGTGTTCAGATTTAGCTCGTTTCTGTCTAAAACAGCTTGTTTCGCTGTATTAAGCAAGAATACGTGCTTTTCGCGCAGTTACAAGAGAAAAAGTTTTGACGCGTGTCACAGGGACACTTGTAAAACCGATGTGTTCAGATCTAGCTCGTTTTGGTGTAAAACAGCTTGTTTCGTTGTATTAAGCACGAATACATGCTTTTCGCGCAGTTATAAGAGAAAAAGTTTAGACGCGTATCAGAGGAACACTTGTAAAACCGATGTGTTGTGATTTAGCTCGTTTCGGTCTAAAACAGCTTGTTTCGTTGTATTAAGCAAGAATACATGCTTTTCGCGCAGTTATAAGAAAAAAAGTTTTGACGCGTATCAGAGGAACACTTGTAAAACCGATGTGTTGTGATTTAGCTCGTTTCGGTCTAAAACAGCTTGTTTCGCTGTAGTAAGCAAGAATACATGCTTTTCGCGCAGTTATAAGACAAAAAGTTTTGACGCGTGTCACAGGGACACTTGTGAAACAGATGTGCTCAAGATTTACCTCGTTTCGGTCTAAAACAGCTTGTTTCGTTGAACTAAGCACGAATACATGCTTTTCGCGCAGTTATAAGAGAAAAAAGTTTTGACGCGTATCAGAGGAACACTTGTAAAACCGATGTGTTGCGATTTAGCTCGTTTCGGTCTAAAACAGCTTGTTTCTTTGTATTAAGCAAGAATACATGCTTTTCGCGCAGTTATAAGAGAAAAAGTTTTGACGCGTATCAGAGGAACACTTGTAAAACCGATGTGTTGTGATTTACCTCGTTTCGGTCTAAAACAGCTTGTTTCGTTGTATTAAGCACGAATCCATGCTTTTCGCGCAGTTATAAGAGAAAAAGTTTAGAAACGTATCAGAGGAACACTTGTAAAACCGATGTGTTGTGATTTAGCTCGTTTCGGTCTAAAACAGCTTGTTTCGTTGTATTAAGCAAGAATACATGCTTTTCGCGCAGTTATAAGAGAAAAAGTTTTGACGCGTATCAGAGGAACACTTGTAAAACCGATGTGTTGTGATTTAGCTCGTTTCGGTCTAAAACAGCTTGTTTCGCTGTATTAAGCAAGAATACATGCTTTTCGCGCAGTTATAAGAGAAAAAGTTTTGACGCGTGTCACAGGGACACTTGTAAAACCGATGTGTTCACATTTACCTCGTTTCGGTCTAAAACAGCTTGTTTCGTTGAACTAAGCACGAATACATGCTTTTCGCGCAGTTATAAGAGAAACAAGTTTTGACGCGTGTCAGAGGAACACTTGTAAAACCGATGTGTTGCGATTTAGCTCGTTTCGGTCTAAAACAGCTTGTTTCGTTGTATTAAGCAAGAATACATGCTTTTCGCGCAGTTATAAGAGAAAAAGTTTTGACGCGTGTCACAGGGACACTTGTAAAACCGATGTGTTGTGATTTAGCTCGTTTCGGTCTAAAACAGCTTGTTTCGTTGTATTAAGCAAGAATACATGCTTTTCGCGCAGTTATAAGAGAAAAAGTTTTGACGCGTATCAGAATAACACTTGTAAAACCGATGTGTTGTGATTTAGCTCGTTTCGGTCTAAAACAGCTTGTTTCGCTGTATTAAGCAAGAATACATGCTTTTCGCGCAGTTATAAGAGAAAAAGTTTTGACGCGTGTCACAGGGACACTTGTAAAACCGATGTGTTGTGATTTAGCTCGTTTCGGTCTGAAACAGCTTGTTTCGCTGTATTAAGCAAGAATACGTGCTTTTCGCGCAGTTATAAGAGAAAAAGTTTTGACACGTGTCACAGGGACACTTGTGAAACCGATGTGCTCAGATTTACCTCGTTTCTGTCTAAAACAGCTTGTTTCGTTGAACTAAGCACGAATACATGCTTTTAGCGCAGTTATAAGAGAAAAAAGTTTTGACGCGTATCAGAGGAACACTTGTAAAACTGATGTGTTGCGATTTAGCTCGTTTCGGTCTAAAACAGCTTGTTTCGCTGTATTAAGCACGAATACATGCTTTTCGCGCAGTTATAGGAGAAAAAGTTTTGACGCGTATCAGAGGAACACTTTGTAAAACCGATGTGTTGTGATTTAACTCGTTTCGGTCTAAAACAGCTTGTTTCGCTGTATTAACGCAAGAATACATGCTTTTCGCGCAGTTATAAGAGAAAAGGTTGTGACGCGTGTCACAGGGACACTAGTAAAACCGATGTGTTCAGATTTAGCTCGTTTCGGTCTAAAACAGCATGTTTCGCTGTATTAAGCACGAATACATGCTTTTCGCGATGGTATAAGAGAAAAAGTTTTGACGCGTGTCACAGGGACACTTGTAAAACCGATGTGTTCAGATTTAGCTCGTTCCGGTCTAAAACAGCTTGTTTCGCTGTATTAAGCAAGAATACGTGCTTTTCGCGCAGTTACAAGAGAAAAAGTTTTGACGCGTGTCACAGGGACACTTGTAAAACCAATGTGTTCAGATCTAGCTCGTTTTGGTGTAAAACAGCTTGTTTCGTTGTATTAAGCACGAATACATGCTTTTCGCGCAGTTATAAGAGAAAAAGTTTAGACGCGTATCAGAGGAACACTTGTAAAACCGATGTGTTGTGATTTAGCTCCTTTCGGTCTAAAACAGCTTGTTTCGTTGTATTAAGCAAGAATACATGCATTTCGCGCAGTTATAAGAAAAAAAGTTTTGACGCGTATCAGAGGAACACTGTTAAAACCGATGTGTTGTGATTTAGCTCTTTTCGGTCTAAAACAGCTTGTTTCGCTGTAGTAAGCAAGAATACATGCTTTTCGCGCAGTTATAAGACAAAAAGTTTTGACGCGTATCAGAGGAACACTTGTAAAACCGATGTGTTGTGATTTAGCTCGTTTCGGTCTAAAACAGCTTGTTTCGTTGTATTAAGCAAGAATACATGCTTTTCGCGCAGTTATAAGAAGAAAAGTTTTGACGCCTATCAGAGGAACACTTGTAAAACCGATGTGTTGTGATTTAGGTCGTTTCGGTCTAAAACAGCTTGTTTCGCTGTAGTAAGCAAGAATACATGCTTTTCGCGCAGTTATAAGACAAAAAGTTTTGACGCTTGTCACAGGGACACTTGTGAAACCGATGTGTTGCGATTTAGCTCGTTTCGGTCTAAAACAGCTTGTTTCTTTGTATTAAGCAAGAATACATGCTTTTCGCGCAGTTATAAGAGAAAAAGTTTTGACACGTATCAGAGGAACACTTGTAAAACCGATGTGTTCAGATTTACCTCGTTTCGGTCTAAAACAGCTTGTTTCGTTGTATTAAGCACGAATACATGCTTTTCGCGCAGTTATAAGAGAAAAAGTTTAGACGCGTATCAGAGGAACACTTGTAAAACCGATGTGTTGTGATTTAGCTCGTTTCGGTCTAAAACAGCTTGTTTCGCTGTATTAAGCAAGAATACATGCTTTTCGCGCAGTTATAAGAGAAAAAGTTTTGACGCGTGTCACAGGGACACTTGTAAAACCGATGTGTTCAGATTTACCTCGTTTCGGTCTAAAACAGCTTGTTTCGTTGAACTAAGCACGAATACATGCTTTTCGCGCAGTTATAAGAGAAAAAAGTTTTGACGCGTGTCAGAGGAACACTTGTAAAACCGATGTGTTGCGATTTAGCTCGTTTCGGTCTAAAACAGCTTGTTTCGCTGTATTAAGCAAGAATACAAGCTTTTCGCGCAGTTATAAGAGAAAAAGTTTTGACGCGTGTCACAGGGACACTTGTAAAACCGATGTGTTGTGATTTAGCTCGTTTCGGTCTAAAACAGCTTGTTTCGTTGTATTAAGCAAGAATACATGCTTTTCGCGCAGTTATAAGAGAAAAAGTTTTGACGCGTATCAGATAACACTTGTAAAACCGATGTGTTGTGATTTAGCTCGTTTCGGTCTAAAACAGCTTGTTTCGCGCTGTAGTAAGCAAGAATACATGCTTTTCGCGCAGTTATAAGGACAAAAAGTTTTGACGCTTGTCACAGGGACACTTGTGAAACCGATGTGTTGCGATTTAGCTCGTTTCGGTCTAAACAGCTTGTTTCTTTGTATTAAGCAAGAATACATGCTTTTCGCGCAGTTATAAGAGAAAAAGTTTTGACACGTATCAGAGGAACACTTGTAAAACCGATGTGTTCAGATTTACCTCGTTTCGGTCTAAAACAGCTTGTTTCGTTGTAATAAGCACGAATACATGCTTTTCGCGCAGTTATAAGAGAAAAAGTTTAGACGCGTATCAGAGGAACACTTGTAAAACCGATGTGTTGTGATTTAGCTCGTTTCGGTCTAAACAGCTTGTTTCGCTGTATTAAGCAAGAATACATGCTTTTCGCGCAGTTATAAGAGAAAAAGTTTGACGCGTGTCACAGGGACACTTGTAAAACCGATGTGTTCAGATTTACCTCGTTTCGGTCTAAAACAGCTTGTTTCGTTGAACTAAGCACGAATACATGCTTTTCGCGCAGTTATAGAGAAAAAAGTTTTGACGCGTGTCAGAGGAACACTTGTAAAACCGATGTGTTGCGATTTAGCTCGTTTCGGTCTAAAACAGCTTGTTTCGCTGTATTAAGCAAGAATACAAGCTTTTCGCGCAGTTATAAGAGAAAAAGTTTTGACGCGTGTCACAGGGACACTTGTAAAACCGATGTGTTGTGATTTAGCTCGTTTCGGTCTAAAACAGCTTGTTTCGTTGTATTAAGCAAGAATACATGCTTTTCGCGCAGTTATAAGAGAAAAAGTTTTGACGCGTATCAGAATAACACTTGTAAAACCGATGTGTTGTGATTTAGCTCGTTTCGGTCTAAAACAGCTTGTTTCGCTGTATTAAGCAAGAATACATGCTTTTCGCGCAGTTATAAGAGAAAAAGTTTTGACGCGTGTCACACGGACACTTGTAAAACCGATGTGTTGTGATTTAGCTCGTTTCGGTCTGAAACAGCTTGTTTCGCTGTATTAAGCAAGAATACGTGCTTTTCGCGCAGTTATAAGAGAAAAAGTTTTGACACGTGTCACAGGGACACTTGTGAAACCGATGTGCTCAGATTTACCTCGTTTCTGTCTAAAACAGCTTGTTTCGTTGAACTAAGCACGAATACATGCTTTTCGCGCAGTTATAAGAGAAAAAAGTTTTGACGCGTATCAGAGGAACACTTGTAAAACCGATGTTGCGATTTAGCTCGTTTCGGTCTAAAACAGCTTGTTTCGCTGTATTAAGCACGAATACATGCTTTTCGCGCAGTTATAGGAGAAAAAGTTTTGACGCGTATCAGAGGAACACTTTGTAAAACCGATGTGTTGTGATTTAACTCGTTTCGGTCTAAAACAGCTTGTTTCGCTGTATTACGCAAGAATACATGCTTTTCGCGCAGTTATAAGAGAAAAGGTTGTGACGCGTGTCACAGGGACACTAGTAAAACCGATGTGTTCAGATTTAGCTCGTTTCGGTCTAAAACAGCATGTTTCGCTGTATTAAGCACGAATACATGCTTTTCGCGCAGGTATAAGAGAAAAAGTTTTGACGCGTGTCACAGGGACACTTGTAAAACCGATGTGTTCAGATTTAGCTCGTTCCGGTCTAAAACAGCTTGTTTCGCTGTATTAAGCAAGAATACGTGCTTTTCGCGCAGTTACAAGAGAAAAAGTTTTGACGCGTGTCACAGGGACACTTGTAAAACCGATGTGTTCAGATCTAGCTCGTTTTGGTGTAAAACAGCTTGTTTCGTTGTATTAAGCACGAATACATGCTTTTCGCGCAGTTATAAGAGAAAACGTTTAGACGCGTATCAGAGGAACACTTGTAAAACCGATGTCTTGTGATTTACCTCGTTTCGGTCTAAAACAGCTTGTTTCGTTGTATTAAGCACGAATCCATGCTTTTCGCGCAGTTATAAGAGAAAAAGTTTAGAAACGTATCAGAGGAACACTTGTAAAACCGATGTGTTGTGATTTAGCTCGTTTCGGTCTAAAACAGCTTGTTTCGTTGTATTAAGCAAGAATACATGCTTTTCGCGCAGTTATAAGAGAAAAAGTTTTGACGCGTATCAGAGGAACACTTGTAAAACCGATGTGTTGTGATTTAGCTCGTTTCGGTCTAAAACAGCTTGTTTCGCTGTAATAAGCAAGAATACATGCTTTTCGCGCAGTTATAAGAGAAAAAGTTTTGACGCGTGTCACAGGGACACTTGTAAAACCGATGTGTTCACATTTACCTCGTTTCGGTCTAAAACAGCTTGTTTCGTTGAACTAAGCACGAATACATGCTTTTCGCGCAGTTATAAGAGAAACAAGTTTTGACGCGTGTCAGAGAAACACTTGTAAAACCGATGTGTTGCGATTTAGCTCGTTTCGGTCTAAAACAGCTTGTTTCGTTGTATTAAGCAAGAATACATGCTTTTCGCGCAGTTATAAGAGAAAAAGTTTTGACGCGTGTCACAGGGACACTTGTAAAACCGATGTGTTGTGATTTAGCTCGTTTCGGTCTAAAACAGCTTGTTTCGTTGTATTAAGCAAGAATACATGCTTTTCGCGCAGTTATAAGAGAAAAAGTTTTGACGCGTATCAGAATAACACTTGTAAAACCGATGTGTTGTGATTTAGCTCGTTTCGGTCTAAAACAGCTTGTTTCGCTGTATTAAGCAAGAATACATGCTTTTCGCGCAGTTATAAGAGAAAAAGTTTTGACGCGTGTCACAGGGACACTTGTAAAACCGATGTGTTGTGATTTAGCTCGTTTCGGTCTGAAACAGCTTGTTTCGCTGTATTAAGCAAGAATACGTGCTTTTCGCGCAGTTATAAGAGAAAAAGTTTTGACACGTGTCACAGGGACACTTGTGAAACCGATGTGCTCAGATTTACCTCGTTTCTGTCTAAAACAGCTTGTTTCGTTGAACTAAGCACGAATACATGCTTTTCGCGCAGTTATAAGAGAAAAAAGTTTTGACGCGTATCAGAGGAACACTTGTAAAACCGATGTGTTGCGATTTAGCTCGTTTCGGTCTAAAACAGCTTGTTTCGCTGTATTAAGGACGAATACATGCTTTTCGCGCAGTTATAGGAGAAAAAGTTTTGACGCGTATCAGAGGAACACTTTGTAAAACCGATGTGTTGTGATTTAACTCGTTTCGGTCTAAAACAGCTTGTTTCGCTGTATTACGCAAGAATACATGCTTTTCGCGCAGTTATAAGAGAAAAGGTTGTGACGCGTGTCACAGGGACACTAGTAAAACCGATGTGTTCAGATTTAGCTCGTTTCGGTCTAAAACAGCATGTTTCGCTGTATTAAGCACGAATACATGCTTTTCGTGCAGGTATAAGAGAAAAAGTTTTGACGCGTGTCACAGGGACACTTGTAAAACCGATGTGTTCAGATTTAGCTCGTTCCGGTCTAAAACAGCTTGTTTCGCTGTATTAAGCAAGAATACGTGATTTTCGCGCAGTTACAAGAGAAAAAGTTTTGACGCGTGTCACAGGGACACTTGTAAAACCGATGTGTTCAGATCTAGCTCGTTTTGGTGTAAAACAGCTTGTTTCGTTGTATTAAGCACGAATACATGCTTTTCGCGCAGTTATAAGAGAAAACGTTTAGACGCGTATCAGAGGAACACTTGTAAAACCGATGTGTTGTGATTTAGCTCGTTTCGGTCTAAAACAGCTTGTTTCGCTGTAGTAAGCAAGAATACATGCTTTTCGCGCAGTTATAAGACAAAAAGTTTTGACGCGTATCAGAGGAACACTTGTAAAACCGATGTGTTGTGATTTAGCTCGTTTCGGTCTAAAACAGCTTGTTTCGTTGTATTAGGCAAGAATACATGCTTTTCGCGCAGTTATAAGAAAAAAAGTTTTGACGCGTATCAGAGGAACACTTGTAAAACCGATGTGTTGTGATTTAGGTCGTTTCGGTCTAAAACAGCTTGTTTCGCTGTAGTAAGCAAGAATACATGCTTTTCGCGCAGTTATAAGACAAAAAGTTTTGACGCTTGTCACAGGGACACTTGTGAAACCGATGTGTTGCGATTTAGCTCGTTTAGGTCTAAAACAGCTTGTTTCTTTGTATTAAGCAAGAATACATGCTTTTCGCGCAGTTATAAGAGAAAAAGTTTTGACGCGTATCAGAGGAACACTTGTAAAACCGATGTGTTCAGATTTACCTCGTTTCGGTCTAAAACAGCTTGTTTCGTTGTATTAAGCACGAATACATGCTTTTCGCGCAGTTATAAGAGAAAAAGTTTAGACGCGTATCAGAGGAACACTTGTAAAACCGATGTGTTGTGATTTAGCTCGTTTCGGTCTAAAACAGCTTGTTTCGCTGTATTAAGCAAGAATACATGCTTTTCGCGCAGTTATAAGAGAAAAAGTTTTGACGCGTGTCACAGGGACACTTGTAAAACCGATGTGTTCAGATTTACCTCGTTTCGGTCTAAAACAGCTTGTTTCGTTGAACTAAGCACGAATACATGCTTTTCGCGCAGTTATAAGAGAAAAAAGTTTTGACGCGTGTCAGAGGGACACTTGTAAAACCGATGTGTTGCGATTTAGCTCGTTTCGGTCTAAAACAGCTTGTTTCGTTGTATTAAGCAAGAATACAAGCTTTTCGCGCAGTTATAAGAGAAAAAGTTTTGACGCGTGTCACAGGGACACTTGTAAAACCGATGTGTTGTGATTTAGCTCGTTTCAGTCTAAAACAGCTTGTTTCGTTGTATTAAGCAAGAATACATGCTTTTCGCGCAGTTATAAGAGAAAAAGTTTTGACGCGTATCAGAATAACACTTGTAAAACCGATGTGTTGTGATTTAGCTCGTTTCGGTCTAAAACAGCTTGTTTCGCTGTATTAAGCAAGAATACGTGCTTTTCGCGCAGTTATAAGAGAAAAAGTTTTGACGCGTGTCACAGGGACACTTGTGAAACCGATGTGCTCAGATTTACCTCGTTTCGGTCTAAAACAGCTTGTTTCGTTGAACTAAGCACGAATACATGCTTTTCGCGCAGTTATAAGAGAAAAAAGTTTTGACGCGTATCAGAGGAACACTTGTAAAACCGATGTGTTGCGATTTAGCTCGTTTCGGTCTAAAACAGCTGTTTCGCCGTATTAAGCACGAATACATGCTTTTCGCGCAGTTATAGGAGAAAAAGTTTTTGACGGGTATCAGAGGAACACTTGTAAAACCGATGTGTTTGTGATTTAACTCGTTTCGGTCTAAAACAGCTTGTTTCGCTGTATTAAGCAAGAATACATGCTTTTCGCGCAGTTATAAGAGAAAAGGTTGTGACGCGTGTCACAGGGACACTAGTAAAACCGATGTGTTCAGATTTAGCTCGTTTCGGTCTAAAACAGCTTGTTTCGCTGTATTAGCAAGAATACATGCTTTTCGCGCAGTTATAAGAGAAAAGGTTGTGACGCGTGTCACAGGGACACTAGTAAACCGATGTGTTTCAGATTTAGCTCGTTTCGGTCTAAAACAGCAAGTTTCGTTGTATTAAGCACGAATACATGCTTTCGCGCAGGTATAAAAGAAAAAGTTTTGACGCGTGTCACAGGGACACTTGTAAAACCGATGTGTTGTGATTTAGCTCGTTTCGGTCTAAAACAGCTTGTTTCGCTGTATTAAGCAAGAATACGTGCTTTTCGCGCAGTTATAAGAGAAAAAATGTTTTGACGCGTTGTCAGGAGGAACACTTGTAAAACCGATGTGTTGCGATTTAGCTCGTTCGGTCTAAAACAGCTTGTTTCGTTGTATTAAGCAAGAATACATGCTTTTCGCGCAGTTATAAGAGAAAAAGTTTTGAAGCGTGTCACAGGGACACTTGTAAAACCGATGTGTTGTGATTTAGCTCGTTTCGGTCTAAAACAGCTTGTTTCGTTGTATTAAGCAAGAATACATGCTTTTCACGCAGTTATAAGAGAAAAAGTTTTGACGCGTATCAGAATAACACTTGTAAAACCGATGTGTTGTGATTTAGCTCGTTTCGGTCTAAAACAGCTTGTTTCGCTGTATTAAGCAAGAATACATGCTTTTCGCGCAGTTATAAGAGAAAAAGTTTTGACGCGTGTCACAGGGACACTTGTAAAACCGATGTGTTGTGATTTAGCTCGTTTCGGTCTAAAACAGCTTGTTTCGCTGTATTAAGCAAGAATACGTGCTTTTCGCTCAGTTATAAGAGAAAAAGTTTTGACACGTGTCACAGGGACACTTGTGAAACCGATGTGCTCAGATTTACCTCGTTTCGGTCTAAAACAGCTTGTTTCGTTGAACTAAGCACGAATACATGCTTTTCGCGCAGTTATAAGAGAAAAAAGTTTTGACGCGTATCAGAGGAACACTTGTAAAACCGATGTGTTGCGATTTAGCTCGTTTCGGTCTAAAACAGCTTGTTTCGTTGTATTAAGCACGAATACATGCTTTTCGCGCAGTTATAGGAGAAAAAGTTTTGACGCGTATCAGAGGAACACTTGTAAAACCGATGTGTTGTGATTTAACTCGTTTCGGTCTAAAACAGCTTGTTTCGCTGTATTAAGCAAGAATACATGCTTTTCGCGCAGTTATAAGAGAAAAGGTTGTGACGCGTGTCACAGGGACACTAGTAAAACCGATGTGTTCAGATTTAGCTCGTTTCGGTCTAAAACAGCATGTTTCGCTGTATTAAGCACGAATACATGCTTTTCGCGCAGTTACAAGAGAAAAAGTTTTGACGCGTGTCACAGGGACACTTGTAAAACCGATGTGTTCAGATCTAGCTCGTTTTGGTGTAAAACAGCTTGTTTCGTTGTATTAAGCACGAATACATGCTTTTCGCGCAGTTATAAGAGAAAAAGCTTAGACGCGTATCAGAGGAACACTTGTAAAACCGATGTGTTGTGATTTAGCTCGTTTCGGTCTAAAACAGCTTGTTTCGTTGTATTAAGCAAGAATACATGCTTTTCGCGCAGTTATAAGAAAAAAAGTTTTGACGCGTATCAGAGGAACACTTGTAAAACCGATGTGTTGTGATTTAGCTCGTTTCGGTCTAAAACAACTTGTTTCGCTGTATTAAGCAAGAATACATGCTTTTCGCGCAGTTATAAGAGAAAAAGTTTTGACGCGTGTCACAGGGACACTTGTAAAACCGATGTGTTCAAATTTAGCTCGTTTCGGTCTAAAACAACTTGTTTCGTTGTATTAAGCACGAATACATGCTTTTCGCGCAGTTATAAGAGAAAAAAGTTTTGACGCGTATCAGAGGAAGACTTGTAAAACCGATGTGTTGTGATTTAGCTCGTTTTGGTCTAAAACAGCTTGTTTCGCTGTATTAAGCAAGAAAACGTGCTTTTCGCGTAGTTATAAGAGAAAAAGTTTCGACGCGTTTCACAGGGACACTTGTAAAACCGAGGTGTTCAAATTTAGCTCGTTTCGGTCTAAAACAACTTGTTTCGTTGTATTAAGCACGAATACATGCTTTTCGCGCAGTTATAAGAGAAAAAAGTTTTGACGCGTATCAGAGGAACACTTGTAAAACCGATGTGTTGTGATTTACCTCGTTTCGGTCTAAAACAGCTTGTTTCGTTGTATTAAGCACGAATCCATGCTTTTCGCGCAGTTATAAGAGAAAAAGTTTAGAAACGTATCAGAGGAACACTTGTAAAACCGATGTGTTGTGATTTAGCTCGTTTCGGTCTAAAACAGCTTGTTTCGTTGTATTAAGCAAGAATACATGCTTTTCGCGCAGTTATAAGAGAAAAAGTTTTGACGCGTATCAGAGGAACACTTGTAAAACCGATGTGTTGTGATTTAGCTCGTTTCGGTCTAAAACAGCTTGTTTCGCTGTATTAAGCAAGAATACATGCTTTTCGCGCAGTTATAAGAGAAAAAGTTTTGACGCGTGTCACAGGGACACTTGTAAAACCGATGTGTTCACATTTACCTCGTTTCGGTCTAAAACAGCTTGTTTCGTTGAACTAAGCACGAATACATGCTTTTCGCGCAGTTATAAGAGAAACAAGTTTTGACGCGTGTCAGAGGAACACTTGTAAAACCGATGTGTTGCGATTTAGCTCGTTTCGGTCTAAAACAGCTTGTTTCGTTGTATTAAGCAAGAATACATGCTTTTCGCGCAGTTATAAGAGAAAAAGTTTTGACGCGTGTCACAGGGACACTTGTAAAACCGATGTGTTGTGATTTAGCTCGTTTCGGTCTAAAACAGCTTGTTTCGTTGTATTAAGCAAGAATACATGCTTTTCGCGCAGTTATAAGAGAAAAAGTTTTGACGCGTATCAGAATAACACTTGTAAAACCGATGTGTTGTGATTTAGCTCGTTTCGGTCTAAAACAGCTTGTTTCGCTGTATTAAGCAAGAATACATGCTTTTCGCGCAGTTATAAGAGAAAAAGTTTTGACGCGTGTCACAGGGACACTTGTAAAACCGATGTGTTGTGATTTAGCTCGTTTCGGTCTGAAACAGCTTGTTTCGCTGTATTAAGCAAGAATACGTGCTTTTCGCGCAGTTATAAGAGAAAAAGTTTTGACACGTGTCACAGGGACACTTGTGAAACCGATGTGCTCAGATTTACCTCGTTTCTGTCTAAAACAGCTTGTTTCGTTGAACTAAGCACGAATACATGCTTTTAGCGCAGTTATAAGAGAAAAAAGTTTTGACGCGTATCAGAGGAACACTTGTAAAACCGATGTGTTGCGATTTAGCTCGTTTCGGTCTAAAACAGCTTGTTTCGCTGTATTAAGCACGAATACATGCTTTTCGCGCAGTTATAGGAGAAAAAGTTTTGACGCGTATCAGAGGAACACTTTGTAAAACCGATGTGTTGTGATTTAACTCGTTTCGGTCTAAAACAGCTTGTTTCGCTGTATTACGCAAGAATACATGCTTTTCGCGCAGTTATAAGAGAAAAGGTTGTGACGCGTGTCACAGGGACACTAGTAAAACCGATGTGTTCAGATTTAGCTCGTTTCGGTCTAAAACAGCATGTTTCGCTGTATTAAGCACGAATACATGCTTTTCGCGATGGTATAAGAGAAAAAGTTTTGACGCGTGTCACAGGGACACTTGTAAAACCGATGTGTTCAGATTTAGCTCGTTCCGGTCTAAAACAGCTTGTTTCGCTGTATTAAGCAAGAATACGTGCTTTTCGCGCAGTTACAAGAGAAAAAGTTTTGACGCGTGTCACAGGGACACTTGTAAAACCGATGTGTTCAGATCTAGCTCGTTTTGGTGTAAAACAGCTTGTTTCGTTGTATTAAGCACGAATACATGCTTTTCGCGCAGTTATAAGAGAAAAAGTTTAGACGCGTATCAGAGGAACACTTGTAAAACCGATGTGTTGTGATTTAGCTCCTTTCGGTCTAAAACAGCTTGTTTCGTTGTATTAAGCAAGAATACATGCATTTCGCGCAGTTATAAGAAAAAAAGTTTTGACGCGTATCAGAGGAACACTGTTAAAACCGATGTGTTGTGATTTAGCTCTTTTCGGTCTAAAACAGCTTGTTTCGCTGTAGTAAGCAAGAATACATGCTTTTCGCGCAGTTATAAGACAAAAAGTTTTGACGCGTATCAGAGGAACACTTGTAAAACCGATGTGTTGTGATTTAGCTCGTTTCGGTCTAAAACAGCTTGTTTCGTTGTATTAAGCAAGAATACATGCTTTTCGCGCAGTTATAAGAAGAAAAGTTTTGACGCCTATCAGAGGAACACTTGTAAAACCGATGTGTTGTGATTTAGGTCGTTTCGGTCTAAAACAGCTTGTTTCGCTGTAGTAAGCAAGAATACATGCTTTTCGCGCAGTTATAAGACAAAAAGTTTTGACGCTTGTCACAGGGACACTTGTGAAACCGATGTGTTGCGATTTAGCTCGTTTCGGTCTAAAACAGCTTGTTTCTTTGTATTAAGCAAGAATACATGCTTTTCGCGCAGTTATAAGAGAAAAAGTTTTGACACGTATCAGAGGAACACTTGTAAAACCGATGTGTTCAGATTTACCTCGTTTCGGTCTAAAACAGCTTGTTTCGTTGTATTAAGCACGAATACATGCTTTTCGCGCAGTTATAAGAGAAAAAGTTTAGACGCGTATCAGAGGAACACTTGTAAAACCGATGTGTTGTGATTTAGCTCGTTTCGGTCTAAAACAGCTTGTTTCGCTGTATTAAGCAAGAATACATGCTTTTCGCGCAGTTATAAGAGAAAAAGTTTTGACGCGTGTCACAGGGACACTTGTAAAACCGATGTGTTCAGATTTACCTCGTTTCGGTCTAAAACAGCTTGTTTCGTTGAACTAAGCACGAATACATGCTTTTCGCGCAGTTATAAGAGAAAAAAGTTTTGACGCGTGTCAGAGGAACACTTGTAAAACCGATGTGTTGCGATTTAGCTCGTTTCGGTCTAAAACAGCTTGTTTCGCTGTATTAAGCAAGAATACAAGCTTTTCGCGCAGTTATAAGAGAAAAAGTTTTGACGCGTGTCACAGGGACACTTGTAAAACCGATGTGTTGTGATTTAGCTCGTTTCGGTCTAAAACAGCTTGTTTCGTTGTATTAAGCAAGAATACATGCTTTTCGCGCAGTTATAAGAGAAAAAGTTTTGACGCGTATCAGAATAACACTTGTAAAACCGATGTGTTGTGATTTAGCTCGTTTCGGTCTAAAACAGCTTGTTTCGCTGTATTAAGCAAGAATACATGCTTTTCGCGCAGTTATAAGAGAAAAAGTTTTGACGCGTGTCACACGGACACTTGTAAAACCGATGTGTTGTGATTTAGCTCGTTTCGGTCTGAAACAGCTTGTTTCGCTGTATTAAGCAAGAATACGTGCTTTTCGCGCAGTTATAAGAGAAAAAGTTTTGACACGTGTCACAGGGACACTTGTGAAACCGATGTGCTCAGATTTACCTCGTTTCTGTCTAAAACAGCTTGTTTCGTTGAACTAAGCACGAATACATGCTTTTCGCGCAGTTATAAGAGAAAAAAGTTTTGACGCGTATCAGAGGAACACTTGTAAAACCGATGTTGCGATTTAGCTCGTTTCGGTCTAAAACAGCTTGTTTCGCTGTATTAAGCACGAATACATGCTTTTCGCGCAGTTATAGGAGAAAAAGTTTTGACGCGTATCAGAGGAACACTTTGTAAAACCGATGTGTTGTGATTTAACTCGTTTCGGTCTAAAACAGCTTGTTTCGCTGTATTACGCAAGAATACATGCTTTTCGCGCAGTTATAAGAGAAAAGGTTGTGACGCGTGTCACAGGGACACTAGTAAAACCGATGTGTTCAGATTTAGCTCGTTTCGGTCTAAAACAGCATGTTTCGCTGTATTAAGCACGAATACATGCTTTTCGCGCAGGTATAAGAGAAAAAGTTTTGACGCGTGTCACAGGGACACTTGTAAAACCGATGTGTTCAGATTTAGCTCGTTCCGGTCTAAAACAGCTTGTTTCGCTGTATTAAGCAAGAATACGTGCTTTTCGCGCAGTTACAAGAGAAAAAGTTTTGACGCGTGTCACAGGGACACTTGTAAAACCGATGTGTTCAGATCTAGCTCGTTTTGGTGTAAAACAGCTTGTTTCGTTGTATTAAGCACGAATACATGCTTTTCGCGCAGTTATAAGAGAAAACGTTTAGACGCGTATCAGAGGAACACTTGTAAAACCGATGTGTTGTGATTTACCTCGTTTCGGTCTAAAACAGCTTGTTTCGTTGTATTAAGCACGAATCCATGCTTTTCGCGCAGTTATAAGAGAAAAAGTTTAGAAACGTATCAGAGGAACACTTGTAAAACCGATGTGTTGTGATTTAGCTCGTTTCGGTCTAAAACAGCTTGTTTCGTTGTATTAAGCAAGAATACATGCTTTTCGCGCAGTTATAAGAGAAAAAGTTTTGACGCGTATCAGAGGAACACTTGTAAAACCGATGTGTTGTGATTTAGCTCGTTTCGGTCTAAAACAGCTTGTTTCGCTGTAATAAGCAAGAATACATGCTTTTCGCGCAGTTATAAGAGAAAAAGTTTTGACGCGTGTCACAGGGACACTTGTAAAACCGATGTGTTCACATTTACCTCGTTTCGGTCTAAAACAGCTTGTTTCGTTGAACTAAGCACGAATACATGCTTTTCGCGCAGTTATAAGAGAAACAAGTTTTGACGCGTGTCAGAGAAACACTTGTAAAACCGATGTGTTGCGATTTAGCTCGTTTCGGTCTAAAACAGCTTGTTTCGTTGTATTAAGCAAGAATACATGCTTTTCGCGCAGTTATAAGAGAAAAAGTTTTGACGCGTGTCACAGGGACACTTGTAAAACCGATGTGTTGTGATTTAGCTCGTTTCGGTCTAAAACAGCTTGTTTCGTTGTATTAAGCAAGAATACATGCTTTTCGCGCAGTTATAAGAGAAAAAGTTTTGACGCGTATCAGAATAACACTTGTAAAACCGATGTGTTGTGATTTAGCTCGTTTCGGTCTAAAACAGCTTGTTTCGCTGTATTAAGCAAGAATACATGCTTTTCGCGCAGTTATAAGAGAAAAAGTTTTGACGCGTGTCACAGGGACACTTGTAAAACCGATGTGTTGTGATTTAGCTCGTTTCGGTCTGAAACAGCTTGTTTCGCTGTATTAAGCAAGAATACGTGCTTTTCGCGCAGTTATAAGAGAAAAAGTTTTGACACGTGTCACAGGGACACTTGTGAAAC